>NW_025900450.1:0-14403 GCF_022539505.1 Lolium rigidum | reverse complement strand
GCAGCTCATGAGATTATTGTATTGAAGCACATAGGAGAGAGATGAACCACATAGCTACCGGTACAGCCCCGAGCCTCGATGGAGAACTACTCCCTCCTCATGGGAGCAGCAGCGGTGATGAAGATGGCGGTGGAGATGGCAGCGGTGTCGATGGAGAAGCCTTCCGGGGGCACTTCCCCGCTCCGGCAGGGTGCCGGAACAGAGACTCCTGTCCCCCAGATCTTGGCTTCACGATGGCGGCGGCTCTGGAAGGTTTTCCGTATCGTGGTTCTTCGCATCAGGGTTTTCGCGACTGAGGCTTTAAATAGGCGGAAGGGCAGCGTCAGAGGGTCGAAGAGGCGGCGGCACCATAGGCTGGCGCGGCCAGGGCCCAGGCCGCGCCACCCTATCATCTGGGGCCCACAGGCCCCCCTCCGGCGGCTCTCGGGTGTTCCGGATGCTTCCGGTGAAAATAGGAACCCGGGTCTTGATTTCGTCCGATTCCGAGAATATTTCGTTACTAGGATTTCTGAAACCAAAAACAGCAGAAAACGAGAACCGGCACTTCGGCATCTTGTTAATAGGTTAGTTCCAGAAAATGCACGAATATGACATAAAGTGTGCATAAAACATGTAGGTATCATCAATAATATGGCATAGAACATAAGAAATTATCGATACGTCGGAGACGTATCAAGCATCCCCAAGCTTAGTTCTGCTCGTCCCGAGCAGGTAAAACGATAACAAAGATAATTTCTGAAGTGACATGCCATCATAATCTTGATCATACTATTTGTAAACATATGTAGTGAATGCAGCGATCAAAACAATGGTAATGACATGAGTAAACAAGTGAATCATAAAGCAAAGACTTTTCATGAATAGTATTTCAAGACAAGCATCAATAAGTCTTGCATAAGAGTTAACTCATAAAGCAATAAATCAAAGTAAAGGTATTGAAGCAACACAAAGGAAGATTAAGTTTCAGCGGTTGCTTTCAACTTGTAACATGTATATCTCATAGATAATTGTCAACATAGAGTAATATAACAAGTGCAATATGCAAGTATGTAGGAATCAATGCATAGTTCACACAAGTGTTTGCTTCTTGAGGTGGAGAGAGATAGGTGAACTGACTCAACATAAAAAGTAAAAAGAATGGTCCTTCAAAGAGGAAAGCATCGATTGCTATATTTGTGCTAGAGCTTTTATTTTGAAAACATGAAACAATTTTGTCAACGGTAGTAATAAAGCATATGAGTTATGAAAGTTATATCTTACAAGTTGCAAGCCTCATGCATAGTATACTAATAGTGCCCGCACCTTGTCCTAATTAGCTTGGACTACCGGATCTTTGCAATGCACATGTTTTAACCAAGTGTCACAATGGGGTACCTCCATGCCGCCTGTACAAAGGTCTAAGGAGAAAGCTCGCATTATCGATTTCTCGCTTTTGATTATTCTCAACTTAGACATCCATACCGGGACAACATGGACAACAGATAATGGACTCCTCTTTAATGCATAAGCATGTGGCAACAATTATTATTCTCATATGAGATTGAGGATATATGTCCAAACTGAAACTTCCACCATGAATCATGGCTTTAGTTAGCGGCCCAAAGTTCTTCTCTAACAATATGCATGCTCCAACCATGAAGGTGGTAGATCTCTCTTGCTTCGGACAAGACGGACATGCATAGCAACTCACATGATATTCAACAAAGAATAGTTGATGGCGTCCCCGTAAGCATGGTTATCGCACAACAAGCAACTTAATAAGAGATAAAGTGCATAAGTACATATTCAATACCACAATAGTTTTTAAGCTATTTGTCCCATGAGCTATATATTGCAAAGGTGAATGATGGAATTTTAAAGGTAGCACTCAAGCAATTTACTTTGGAATGGCGGATAAATACCATGTAGTAGGTAGGTATGGTGGACACAAATGGCATAGTGGTTGGCTCAAGTATTTTGGATGCATGAGAAGTATTCCCTCTCGATACAAGGTTTAGGCTAGCAAGGTTATTTGAAACAAACACAAGGATGAACGGTACAGCAAAACTCACATAAAAGACATATGGTAAACATTATAAGACTCCATACCGTCTTCCTTGTTGTTCAAAACTCAATACTAGATGTTATCTAGACTCTAGAGAAACCAAATATGCAAACCAAATTAGCAAGCTCTAAGTATTTCTTCATTAATGGGTGCAAAGTATATGATGCAAGAGCTTAAACATGAGCACAACAATTGCCAAGTATCAAATTATCCAAGACATTTTAGAGTTACTACATGTAGCATTTTCCAATTCCAACCATATAACAATTTAACGAAGAAGAAACTTCGCCATGAATACTATGAGTAGAGCCTAAGGAAATATTTGTCCATATGCTACAGCGGAGCGTGTCTCTCTCCCATAAAGTGAATGCTAGGATCCATTTTATTCAAACAAAACAAAAAACAAAAACAAACCGACGCTCCAAGCAAAGTGCATAAGATGTGACGGAATAAAAATATAGTTTCAGGGAGGAACTCGATAATGTTGTCGATGAAGAAGGGGATGCCTTGGGCATCCCCAAGCTTAGACGCTTGAGTCTTCTTAGAATATGCAGGGGTGAACCACCGGGGCATCCCCAAGCTTAGATCTTTCACTCTTCTTGATCATAGTATATCATCCTCCTCTCTTGACCCTTGAAAACTTCCTCCACACCAAACTCGAAACAACTCATTAGAGGGTTAGTGTACAATAAAAATTAACATGTTCAGAGGTGACACAATCATTCTTAACACTTCTGGACATTGCATAAAGCTACTGGACATTAATGGATCAAAGAAATTCATCCAACATAGCAAAAGAGGCAATGCAAAATAAAAGGCAGAATCTGTCAAAACAGAACAGTCCGTAAAGATGGATTTTATTAGGCCACCAGACTTGCTCAAACGAAAATTCTCAAATTGAATGAAAGTTGCGTACATATCTGAGGATCATGCACGTAAATTGGCTTAATTTTCTGAGCTACCTACAGGGAGGTAGACCCAGATTCGTGACAGCAAAGAAATGCTGGAACTCGCGCAGTAATCCAAATCTAGTACTTACTTTACTATCAAAGACTTTACTTGGCACAACAAAACTCAAAACTAAGATAGGGAGAGGTTGCTACAGTAGTAAACAACTTCCAAGACACAAATATAAAACAAAAATACTGTAGCAAAATAACACATGGGTTATCTCCCAAGAAGTTCTTTCTTTATAGCCATTAAGATGAGCTCAGCAGTTTTAATGTTGTGCTCGCAGGAAATAGTTTTTGGAGCAAAAAGAGAGCTTCAAGAGGTAAATTCAAAACAAATTTAAGTCTAACATGCTTCCTATGAAGAGGAATCTTGTACAAAAATGAATTCATGAAGAACAAAGTGACAAGCATAAGAGGATAAAACACGAGTAACTTCAAGATTCTCGACATAAAGAGGGGAAACTTAATATTATTAAGATGCATATAACCATATTTCCCTCTCTCATAATAACTTTCAGTAGCATCATTGATGAAATCCACAATATACCCATCACTTAAAACATTCTTATCATGGTTCATATGCATAGAAGTATCATTAAATTTGGCATAAGAAAAGTTATTCTCATTAATAGTAATTGGAGCAAGATTATTATCAAGAATTTGAACATGGTAAACAAATTGCATATTAAGGGAATTTTTTTTGGTAATCCAATCATGACTATGACAAGTTTCATAAGGATAGTTAAAACCTATATCATAGCATTCTTTATAATAATTATCAGAGATCGGGGGCACAGTGTCATTATAGGAAATAGAATAGTTATCTTTCACAGTCGGTTTATCTGTGTCCACACCATCATTGTTATTAGAAGGAGATGTATCAAGAACATAATGACCAGTAGCTAAAGGATTTTCAAACTCCTCTTCCCCAAGCTTAGAGCTTTCTATATCATTATGGGAGGAAGCATGGATAGTACTCGACACTATGGCAATTATTATCATCATTTTCAGAATTAGTTTCCCGAGAGATTTGTAATATCAAAAGTAGTGTGCTCATTCAAATCATGATCGCTAATGTATGTAAAGGGCATAGGAAGATCATCGTATTCAGATTCATTGTCACAATAATCATTAGGAGCAACATACTTACGGTTACCTAGCGTTATCTCATTCACGCGGGGATACGCCGTTACCTCTTTCTTTTTATTCTCCTTCTTCTTCTTCTTCTTCTTCTTCTCTTCCTTCTCCTCGTTCCCTTTTTTAGGAGGAAGAGGCTTGAAGGGTGGCTTGTCCGCATAACCTGATTTACTTTCAGAAACAATAGAAGAAACTTGGGAGGATCCCTCCTTTTCATTAATTAGTTGCAAACACACATCGGTCCTATCATATTTTGGCAAGGTGTCATCTTCTAAAATATTTTGTATGTAAGTATTTGTATGGCTATTATCAATGCAATAAGAAAAACACCCATGCAGGACATCATCAATATCAAGATCACTCATATGTAACAAAGAGATTTTTCTCGACAGTTCTTCACACCCCAAAAATAAAGTAAGTTCATCATGCTGATTAGGAGTAATTTCATCATCACAATACAAATTTGCAGCACTTATTGGGTTCAAATTATCATTGGAGGAGCATTGAAAATTAAAATGACCCACTTCATGGCAAACTTCACAAATAAAAGGATAGAGGGCACAAACTTTTTTACCAAGATCATCTAGAGCCCTAAACCACTTTCTAGTTTTTTCATTAGCATGATGGATACAATATTCATCTTTGATTTGATTAATTCCACAAGGTCTATGTATTCCACAAAAATTAACATGCTTATAGGAAATAACATTCTTAGGAGTTTGAGCATGCTCATTACAATAATTAACAACAATTTCATTCTTCATGCAAGCCTTTTTAAAAGGTTCATGATACTTATCAAAATTCTTTTTAGGCAATTCTAAATGAGATGCAAAGGCTTTATAAAGATTTGCAGCAACTTGAGAGTCAAGACCATAAGTAGCACTCATATTTCGAAATTTATCGGTATCCATAAAAGTTTCAATGCATTCATAATCATAATTTATACCCGACTCTTTACCTTTGTCGTTCTCCCAATCTTCAGCGTTCTCCTTAATCCGATCAAGAAGATCCCTTTTAAACTCTTCTTTGTAGCGCGTGAATGATCCAGAACAAGTAGCATCCAGACAAGGTCTTATCTTGAAAAGAAAGTCTTGCATAGAAATTATCAATGATGATATTACCTGGAAGCTCATGATTGGGGCATTTGAGCATTAAAGACTTCAATCTCTCCCATGCTTGGGCAATACTCTCTCCATCATGAGGCCAGAAATTATATATTCGGTTTCGGTCTTTGTGAATTTCACTTGGAGGATAGAATTTAGAATAAAATAGAGGCACAATATCCTTCCAATCAAGAGAATGCTCATCTTTTAGCAGTTTATGCCAATGCGCCGCTTTACCAGTCAACGACATAGAGAATAATTTCTTCTTCACTTCATCCATAGAGATACCTGCACACTTGAATAACCCGCATAATTCATGCAAAAACAGTAAATGATCTCTAGGATGCACAGTTCCATCCCCTTCATAGCGGTTATCCATAACACGTTCAATAATTTTCATAGGTATTTTATATGGAATACTTTCAGTAGGTGCATTTAAAATATCACAAGCATCATTAGAGTTATCGCATATGGGAGATAAAGTATTATCAGAGCAAATTTCCTCCCCTAAAGATGGGAAGCTAAAAAGATCATGAAAACCAGCTTCCCCAAGCTTTGACTTCTCCATAGCATTAGCAGTAATTGCATTCATACTAATAACATCGCTACTAGCATGCAAATAAGGTTCCATTGGTTTTTTAATGTTCACACCAAACAATTCTAAATCAGGAAAAAGATTAAAAAGCTCACTAAATTTTTTGTTGTTTTCCATTATGCCTAACTAGTGAAAATAAAAACAAGAAACAAAAAGATGCAATTGCAGGATCTAAAGGAAATAGCTTCGAGCACAAATACAATGGTGCCGAGAAAGCATCGTTACTCGGGACCGGAGTATGAGTGCCTTTTTACCTTTCCTCCCCGGCAACGGCGCCGGAAAATAGCTTGATGTCTACGTTCCCCCTCCTTTCTCCGTAGACGAGTGTTGGGCCTCCAAGAGCGAGAGGTTTGTAGAACGGCAGCAAGTTTCCCTTAAGTGGATACCCAAGGTTTATCGAACTCGGGGAGGAAGAGGTCAAAGATATCCCTCTCATGCAACCCTGCAACCACAAAGCAAGAAGTCTCTTGTGTCCCCAACACACCTAATAGGTGCACTAGTTCGGCGAAGAGATAGTGAAATACAGGTGGTATGAATAAGTAGTAGCAACGGCACCAGAAAAGTGCTTTGCCCAGGACGGTAAACAAGCAGTAGTAACGCAGCGAGTAGTAACGCAGAAAAACAAGTAAACAAGCAGCGATAACGAGTATTTAGGAACAAGGCCTAGGGAATAGACTTTCACTAGTGGACACTCTCAACATTGATCACATAACAGAATAGATAAATGCATACTCTACACTCTTGTTGGATGATGAACACATTGCGTAGGATTACACGAACCCTCAATGCCGGAGTTAACAAGCTCCACAATAATGCTCATATTTTAGTAACCTTTAGTGTAAGATAGATCAAAATACTAAACCAAGTACTAGCATAGCATGCACACTTGTCACCTTCATGCATATGTAGGAGGAATAGATCACATCAATATTATCATAGCAATAGTTAACTTCGCAATCTACAAGAGATCATGATCATAGCATAAACCAAATACTAACACGGTGCACACATCTGTCACCTTTGCACACGTGCGGGGAGGAATAAAACTACTTTAATAACATTGCTAGAGTAGCACATAGATAAATTGTGATACAAACACATTGCAATCATAAAGAGATATAAATAAGCACCTCACTATGCCATTCAACGGTGAATAAGTATTCCGTGAAATATAGCCTAAGAGACCCACACGGTGCACACACTGTCACCTTTACACACGTGGGACAAGGAGTCTCCGGAGATCACATAGGTAAAACTCACTTGACTAGCATAATGACATCTAGATTACAAGCATCATCATATGAATCTCAATCATGTAAGGCAGCTCATGAGATTATTGTATTGAAGCACATAGGAGAGAGATGAACCACATAGCTACCGGTACAGCCCCGAGCCTCGATGGAGAACTACTCCCTCCTCATGGGAGCAGCAGTGGTGATGAAGATGGCGGTGGAGATGGCAGCGGTGTCGATGGAGAAGCCTTCCGGGGCACTTCCCCGCTCCGGCAGGGTGCCGGAACGGAGACTCCCTGTCCCCCGGATCTTGGCTTCGCGATGGCGGCGGCTCGCGGAAGGTTTTCCGTATCGTGGTTCTTCGCATCGGGGTTTTCGCGACCGAGGCTTTAAATAGGCGGAAGGGCAGCGTCGGAGGGTCGAAGAGGCGGCGGCACCATAGGCTGGCGCGGCCGGGGCCCGGGCCGCGCCACCCTATCATCTGGGGCCCACAGGGCCCCCGTCTGGCGGCTCTCGGGTGTTCTGGACGCTTCCGGTGAAAATAGGAACCTGGGTCTTGATTTCGTCCGATTCCGAGAATATTTCGTTACTAGGATTTCTGAAACCAAAAACAGCAGAAAACAAGCAATCGGCACTTCGGCATCTTGTTAATAGGTTAGTTCTAGAAAATGCACGAATATGACATAAAGTGTGCATAAAACATGTAGGTATCATCAATAATATGGCATAGAACATAAGAAATTATCGATACGTCGGAGACGTATCAAGGAGGGATCCTCACGAGGGGGAGAAAAAGTAGGGGGCATAGGGCGGAGTGCACACGGGACGGTGGTACGCGATTTACCCAGCTTCGGAACACCTGCACGAGGACAGGGCCTACTGCTGCTTGTCTGGAATTATCTGGGCGCTTTCGCGTTGTTACAATGAGTTGTGGTTGTGCCTCTAGGGCTCCCAGGATCCGGCTTATAAAGGCGCATGGATCTAGGGTTTACATGGAGAGTCCTAGCCGGATTACAGGTTTGCCTAACTACGATACTATGTCTTGCCGTGCACGCCAAGGATCCGCCTTCCTCTATACGTCGTCCCGGATCCGGGTTCCTACTGGGCCTTCACAGATCCGGGTTCCTCCTAAGGTCGGTCGGATCCGGCTCCCCTGCTCCTGGGCCGGACATCTTCCGTCAGGATCAACAGCAACTGGGCCGCCCGATGGGCCACACGCCTCATCACCATCTGTGGGCCACCCGGGCTTGCCGGATCTAGGCACTGTCGATGGTACACCCATGAAGTATACCCACAACACTTGCGCCACTAACCTTGCTTTGTTTCGTATGACAATGCCATTCTCATCTTGCTTGTTCTTGAATACCCATTTGGTCCCAATAACATTGATGCGATGATCTTTGGGTCTCTCAACTAGAGACCACACTTCATTACGAGTGAAACACTCCAATTCTTCTTGCATGGCAATTACCCAATCCGGATCAACCAAGGCTTCATGTACCTTGAGTGGTTCAAAACTAGACACAAAAGCATGGTGTTGACAATAAGTGATAAGTAATGCATGGTGTCTACGAGTTACCACTCCTCTTGAGATGCTACCAAGGACATGATCTACTTTCATGTCACTTGCCCTTGTAGCGGCCTTGATCTTCCGAATGGTTCCTTCATGATCAATGAATTCATCTCTTGCTAGTGCTTGATCATGAGGGACCACTTGAGCTTGATCATGAGTTGAGGATGTTTCTTGATCATCATCATGGTCTTGCTCCGTGGGATGAGGACTTTCTTCTTGTTCGTCGGAATGTGACTCATCTTGAGTGGAGGATGGTTCTTGAGTTGCACTTGATGGTTCGGCTTGAGTTGAGCTAGGCTCCACTTGAGCCGTGCTTGATACTTCTATTCCATCATCTTGATCATCACTATGAATTTCCATGGGCCGAATGTGTCCAATGCCCATATGCTTGATGGCACTAGATGGATCATCATTATTACCTGCAACACATGGAACAAATTGCTCCACTTGGGAGCCGTTATCCTCCAAGAACTCCACGTCACAAGATACTTCAATAGTCCCGGTGGACCGGTTGTAGTATCTATAGGCGTGAGAGTTCTCCGCATAACCAACAAATATGCCCTCTATGGTTCTAGTTTCAAATTTACCGAGCTTTCCTTTGTTGTTCTTAACAAGGCATTTGCATCCAAAGACACGAATGTACATGACATTAGGCTTGTTACCGGTAAGAAGCTCGTATGGAGTTTTGTTGTGGAGGGGATGGAGGAAGAGCCGGTTGGAGTAGTGGACGGCCGTAGAGATGGCTTCTCCCCAAAAGTTGTGGGGTGAGTTGAATTCACTCAACATGGTTCTTGCCATCTCAATGATAGTCCGGTTCTTCCTTTCAACAACACCATTTTGTTGAGGGGTGTATGGCGCCGAAAACTCATGCTTGATGCCCTCATCATCGACAAACTCTCGCATGGTGTAGTTCTTGAACTCGGTGACGAGGGAATACCTCGGCAATGCCTACGTATTGTAGACTAGGGTTTCGGGAGGAGCGACGATGGAGATTCCGGGGACGAGATTAGGCACACGACGTACCCAGCTTCGGGTCCCCTCGGTGGAGGATCCCTACGTGCTGCTAGCAATCCAGTATATGATCATAGTTGTGTTTACAGGGTGCCGTCGTAGGCGGAGCTATGTTGTCTATTTCCTGTCTATCTGTTCCCCTTATTTCGGGTGCCCTGGCTAGCTTTATATATGCAACCAGCCTAGGGTTTTACAAGAGTCCTAGTCGACTACTTCGGGTTGCCTTGTTGGGCCTTCTCCATATTGAGTCTTCTCCATATTGGGCCGAGCCGGGTATACTAATAATGGGTACCCGAAGGGTATGCCCATGTCAGTAGCCCCCGAGTTTATAGGGAAGTCAAAGACTTGCGTAGAAACTCCAAGAATAACCATCTCCGGAGTCGAAGAAAATACAAGGCGAGGTCCATGTCGTAGATCATGTGTTGCATAGATGATGTCGATGATTTTCGAAGTTATTTTTCTATCGGGTGCGCGACAGCGCTCCCGATGGGAGTAGCCCCCGAGTCTATGGGTAAGTGCTTGCACTTAGGCATAGACTCAAGTTGTACTACTCGATGAAGAACTTAACTATATTTCTGAAGACTTGATGAAATCCATGTGCTCCCGATGGGAGTAGGCTCCACTCGAGTCGTAGAATCGAGTTGAGTCTACAAACCTTAATTGCCGTAGATGCTGTCGAAGTTATCTTTCTATCGGGTGCGCGACCAGCGCTCCCGATGGGAATAGCCCCCGAGGCTACAGCCAAGTGTTTGCACTTGGGTGTAGGCTCAACTTGCTTTTAATCGACACCACAATTTTTCCTCTTTCTTGTATCTTATCGGGAGGGTGAACAATACTCTCGATAAGAGTAGCCCCCGAGCCTATGGGCAGGTGCTTGCACCTAGGCATAAGCTCAAGTTGTACTACTCGATAAAGAACTTGACTATATTTCTGAGTGCAGCCCCTCTTTTTATCGACTCCGGGCCGTTGCTATTTTTATTTAACATCCATATCTATATGGTACAGGGATAATGGTAATTGGGGCTAGTTCATCTGACGGATCAGGTACTAGTTAACTGCTCTAGTGGCAATCCGCAAAAACCTACTTCAAGATCACGTCCCTGGACATGATCCCGGGATACTGGTGTTAACTCGACGAGTGCCGCTTAAGGTCTTACCATTCGTCGAGTCCCAGCCATGTTTTATCGGGTACCTAACGCGTCCGTTAGGATTTTTCTTCGTATCCGTTGATACGGATAAAAGTAGCAGAGCGCAGTCTTCGGCGATGCCACGCCCAGCAGAACGGATCCGGGGTCTTACCTTCGCAAATTTGCGGCATTCGGAAATTGATCGCAACTTTGGCGTTCGAGAATATATTGTCGAGTGCCTTGTTCGGCTGATGCAATGACCCATTTTGCGGGTTCTTCTATATTTTTCTCTCGGGCTTGATGAGACAGCCGAATATATTGGTTCTTCTATATTGTCGTCAGGCACATCGCCGATGCTCTTGCTCAGAACAAATGACGAGTCAATGGACCCGTAGATTTGTCCATCCTCTTTTTTTTTCCTCCCCTTTTTTTTCTACTCCTCTTTTTTTTTTTTGGTTTCTCCTTGATGATAATTTCGTCGAGTTCCTCCCTCAGGAAAATTTCTTCGGGTCCTCCTTGAGGACAATTCTTTGGGTCCTCTTTGAGGACAATTCTTCAGGTTCCTCCTTCAGGAAAATTTCTTAGGGTCCTATTTGAGGATAATTCTTTGGGTCCTCTTTGAGGACAATTCTTCAGGTTCCTCCTTCAGGAAAATTTCTTAGGGTCCTATTTGAGGATAATTCTTCGGCACCTCCTTCAGGGAAATTTCTTCGGCACCTCCTTGAGGATAATTCTTCGGCACCTCCTTGAGTATAATTCTTCGGCAACTCCTTGAAGATAATTCTTCGGCACCTCCTTGAGGATAATTCTTCGGCACCTCCTTGAGGATAATTTTTCGACACCTCCTTGAGGATAATTCTTCGGCACCTCCTTGAGGATAATTCTTCGGCAACTCCTTGAAGATAATTCTTCGGGTCCTCCTTGAATAAAATTTCATTGGGTTCTCTTTTGAAGAAAATTTCGTCGGGTTCTCTCACAATTTTATCGGGTTCCTCCCTGAAGAAGATTTCGTCGGGTGCTATTTTGATTTCGTCGGGTTCCTCCCTGAAGAAGATTTTGTCGGGTTCTCTCTTGAAGAAAATTTCGTCGGGTGCTCTTTTATATACTTTGAAATTTGCTATCTCCTGCACAAATAAACAAACTTTTTCTATCTTTTCCTTGACTCTCTTTTTCGCATGCGGTGTTAGATGCTCGGATTTGATGATATGTAAAGTGAATATATGCCGTGCAGCCCCCGAGCGTCGGGTGTGGCAAAAGTAAATGATAATAAACTTTGTGCAAAATAAAAGAACACTTAGCTTTTTGGACACGATGAAGTCGATGCATGATGAAGTCTTCGAGTGTAGATAAGAAATCCAGCCAAAGTAGAAACTACCAAATAGCAAAAGTGGATGCCGCGAAATTGTTGATGAAGAAATAGCCAAGCCCCCGAGCGTTGCTGAGGTGATGTCATGATTGTTGTGTCGCAGTCGTGACCCAAGGCGAAATCGTTGCCGAGCCCCCGAACGTTTAGGCGTGACGTCGAAATAAGTTGACGGAGTCGCGGCGTCATATAAGGTGAAGCCATTTAGGATGAAGCCATAAACAATAATATATGAAGATGAATCCCAGATGAAGTATTTGAGATGAATCCATATTGAAAATGCCATTAAATATAGAGCATATATTGAAGATAAATCCGTCGATATCATAGAGGATGAATTCATTGGCCCGAAGAATCCAGTAATAATCATAGAAGATGAATCCGCTGATATCATAGAAGATGAATCCATTGACCCGAAGAATCCAGTAATAACCATAAAAGATGAATCCGTTGATATCATAGAGGATGAATCCATTGACCCGAAGAATCCAGTAATAACCATAAAAGATGAATCCGTTGATATCATAGAGGATGAATCCATTGAGCCGAAGAAGATAAATCCACTAAGTCGAAGAAAATAATTCCACTGAGCCGAAGAAAATAATTTCACTGAGCCGGAGAAGATATATCCAGAGCCGAAGTAACCGAGTATATTTGAGGTAATAAAGTAATAACGTAGCCCCCAGTGTTGGGTGAATTTACTGTAATAATATAATGGCGCAGCCCCCGGGTATTCGGGTGTGGCGAGAATAAATAATAATTGTCTCTCGGAAGAAGAATACTTAGCTTTTTGTTGGGTGCGACAGAATCATTGCTGAAATAGGTCGTGTAGCGACAGTCCATGTAGGCGCGCGACGTCTGGCTGTGAATAGTCGATATCGTGCAGCGCCTAGCCGGCATGGTTGATATAGTCGTGCGGCGCCTAACCGGCGTGGTCGATGAAGATAACGCAGTCGAAGTAATTGCACGGCCAGAAGACGAGACACATGACGATGAACGGGATCGATATAGCAAAGTAGTCGAAGCTTATTTCCGATCTGCAGTTATATTACGGCACAACAACTGTGCGCAAATAATAGTACAAGTCGAAGAAAATATTTTGCAAAATAAATTTCGCGTAATTGAAAATATAACACCTGATAATCTGTATGTTAGGTGGCGAAGTACGCACTAGTAGGTTCATGCTGGCAAATCCACGACGGACAAGTTCGGGAGAGCAGTCGTTTGCAAACGAATCTAAAATTTCTCGCAAAAATTTCGAAGCAAATATTTACCTATATTTCCTTTACAGTCAATTTTCTTGCTAGAGATGAGATCGTGTGTTGTTTGCCTTTGTAGATGAATAGTGTTCAATCAAAGACCAAATACTACAACGTGAAAAAACAGCAATAGGAGTACTTAGCTGAATATAAGAGTACTTAGCTGAATATAACGATCAGATCTTGGAGGTCGTGAAGCATCATGACTTCTCTTCCTTGCTTCTGCTGCCGCACCTGCTGTGACACAGCAGTTTTTCTTTCCGATCAAACGAGACACGTGAATCAGATTTTGAAGTTGCGTCCCGCTTTCGTCATGCATGCAAGCTGTATTTCTTTATGCTTCGCTGTTGGTGATCGCGTGGCCTGGAATTGGTTTGATCGGGACTCGGTCCTTCAAGTGGGGCTGCTCCCGGAAAAAGATGATCTTCTCTGTTGGCGGACGCGAATACGACCGCAGCAGGCAAGCCGCTGGCGACAAAATCAAAGATGATTCGGCTAGACGGGATCTGGCTGTTCTCGAAGATTAGATCTCGCCCGGATAACAAAATCCAGTCGTCGCTATTCCCACAGACGGCGCCAATTGACGAGGGAATACCTCGGCAATGCCTACGTATTGTAGACTAGGGTTTCGGGAGGAGCGACGATGGAGATTCCGGGGACGAGATTAGGCACACGACGTACCCAGCTTCGGGTCCCCTCGGTGGAGGATCCCTACGTGCTGCTAGCAATCCAGTATATGATCATAGATGTGTTTACAGGGTGCCGTCGTAGGCGGAGCTATGTTGTCTATTTCCTGTCTATCTGTTCCCCTTATTTCGGGTGCCCTTAGCTTTATATATGCAACCAGCCTAGGGTTTTACAAGAGTCCTAGTCGACTACTTCGGGTTGCCTTGTTGGGCCTTCTCTATATTGAGTCTTCTCCATATTGGGCCGAGCCGGGTATACTAATAATGGGTACCCGAAGGGTATGCCCATGTGTTATCACCGGAATTTGACCAAGTCGAGG
>NW_025900449.1:0-40287 GCF_022539505.1 Lolium rigidum | reverse complement strand
TTATTATCAATATCCCTATTAGGCATAACTTTCAATTTTAAAAGATCAACATCGAGGCAAGACTATCAACCTTAGAAGCGAGAATATCAATTTTATCGAGCTTTTCCTCAACAGTATTTGTTAAAAGCAGTTTGTGTACTAATAAATTCTTTAAGCATAGCTTCAAGACTAGGGGTACACTCCTATTATTGTTGTAAGAATTCCCATAAGAATTACCATAACTATTACCATTAGCAGCAGGATATGGCCTATAGTTGTTACCAGAGTTGTTCCTATAAGCATTGTTGTTGAAATTATTGTTTTTAATGAAATTCACATCAACATGTTCTTCTTGGGCAACCAATGAAGCTAAACGAACATTATTAGGATCAACATTAGATCTACCATTCACAAGCATAGACATAATAGCATCAATCTTATCACTCAAGGAGGAGGTTTCTTCAACAGAATTTACCTTCTTACCTTGTGGAGCTCTTTCCGTGTGCCATTCAGAGTAATTTATCATCATATCATCAAGAAGCTTTGTTGTCGCCCCCAAAGTGATGGACATAAAGGTACCTCTAGCAGCTGAATCCAATAGGTTCCGCGAAGAAAAATTCAATCCTGCATAAAAGGTTTGGATGATCATCCAAGTAGTCAGTCCATGGGTTGGACAATTCTTTACCAAAGATTTCATACTCTCCCATGCTTGAGCAACATGTTCATTATCTAATTGCTTTAAATTCATTATGCTACTTCTCAAGGATATAATTTTAGCGGGAGGATAATATCTACCAATAAAAGCATCCTTACATTTAGTCCAAGAATCAATACTATTTCTAGGCAGAGATAGCAACCAATCTTTAGCTCTTCCTCTTAAAGAGAAAGGAAACAATTTTAATTTTATAATGTCACCATCTACATCCTTATATTTTTGCATTTCACATAGTTCAATAAAATTATTAAGATGGGCAGCAGCATCATCAGAACTAACACCAGAAAATTGCTCTCTCATAACAAGATTCAGTAAAGCAGGTTTAATTTCAAAGAATTCTGCTATAGTAGCAGGTGGAGCAATAGGTGTGCATAGGAAATCATTATTATTTGTGCTAGTGAAGTCACACAACTTAGTATTCTCAACAGTACCCATTTTAGCAGTAGTAAATAAAGCAAACTAAATAAAGTAAATGCAAGTAACTAATTTTTTTGTGTTTTTAATATGGAGAGCAAGACAGTAAATAAAGTAAAACTAACAACTAATTTTTTTTGTGTTTTGTTATAGTGCAGCAAACAAAGTAGTAAATAAAGTAAAGCAATACAAAAACAAAGTAAAGAGATTGGAAGTGGAGACTCCCCTTGTAGCGTGTCTTGATCTCCCCGGCAACGGCGCCAGAAAAAGAGCTTGATTGCGCGTAATTAACACATCCGTTGGGAACCCCAAGAGGAAGGTATGATGCGCACAGCAGCAAGTTTTCCCTCAGTAAGAAACCAAGGTTATCGAACCAGTAGGAGCCAAGAAGCACGTTGAAGGTTGATGGCGGAGGAGTGTGTAGTGCGGCGCAACACCAGGGATTCCGGCGCCAACGTGGAACCTGCACAACACAATCACAGAACTTTGCCCCAACGTAACAGCGAGGTTGTCAATCTCACCGGCTTGCTGTAAACAAAGGATTAGATGTATAGTGTGGATGATGATGGTTGTTTGCAAAGAACAGTAAAGAACAATTGCAGCAGTTTGTATTTCAGATGTAAAGAATAGGACCGGGGTCCACAGATCACTAGAGGTGTCTCTCCCATAAGATAGCGAGATGTTGGGTGAACAAATTACGAGTTGGGCAATTGACAAATAAAGAAGGCATAACAATGCACATACATATATCATGATGAGTACTATGAGATTTAATCGGGGCATTACGACAAAGTACATAGACCGCTATCCAGACATGCATCTATGCCTAAAAAGTCCACCTTCGAGGTTATCATCCGAACCCCTTCCGAGTATTAAGTTGTAAACAACAGACAATTGCATTAAGTATGGTGCGTAATGTAATCAACACAAATATCCTTAGACAAAGCATCGATGTTTTATCCCTAGTGGCAACAGCACATCCACAACCTTAGAACTTTCTATCACTGTCCCAGCATTTAATGGAGGCATGAACCCACTATCAAGCATAAATACTCCCTCTTGGAGTCACAAGTATCAACTTGTCCGAGCCTCTACTAGCAACGGAGAGCATGCAAGAACATAAATAACATATATGATAGATTGATAATCAACTTGACATAGTATTCAATATTCATCGGATCCCAACAAACACAACATGAAGGATTACAAATAGATGATCTTGATCATGATAGGCAGCTCACAAGATCTTACATGATAGCACAATGGGGAGAAGACGACCATCTAGCTACTGCTATGGACCCATGGTCCAGGGGTGGACTACTCACACATCGATCCGGAGGCGATCATGGCGATGAAGAGACCTCCGGGAGATTATTCCCCTCTCCGGCAGGGTGCCGGAGGCGATCTCCTGAATCCCCCGAGATGGGATTGGCGGCGGCGGCGTCTCTGGAAGGTTTTCCGTATCGTGGCTCTCGGTACTGGGGGTTTCGCGACGAAGACTATATGTAGGCGGAAGGGCAGGTCAAGGGGCCACACGAGGGGCCCACACAACAGGCCGGCGCGGCCAAGGCTTGGGCCGCGCCGCCCTAGTGTGGCGCCACCTTGTGGCCCCACTTCGTAAGTCCTCCGGTCTTCTGGAAGCTTCGTGGAAAAATAGGCCCCTGGGCGTTGATTTCGTCCAATTCCGAGAATATTTCCTTACTAGGATTTCTGAAACCAAAAACAGCAGAAAACAAAGCAATCGGCTCTTCGGCATCTCATCAATAGGTTAGTGCCGGAAAATGCATAATAATGACATATAATGTGTATAAAACATGTGAGTATCATCATAAAAGTAGCATGGAACATAAGAAATTATAGATACGTTTGGGACGTATCACTGCCTATCATGATCAAGATCGTCTATTTGTAATGCTACATGTTGTGTTTGTTGGGATCCGATGAATATGGAATACTATGTCAAGTTGATTATTGATCTATCATATATGTGTTGTTTATGATCTTGCATGCTCTCCGTTGCTAGTAGAGGCTCGGCCAAGTTGATACTTGTAACTCCAAGAGGGAGTATTTATGCTCGATAGTGGGTTCATGCCTCCATTGAATGCGGGACAAGTGACGAGAAAGTTCTAAGGTTATGGATGTGCTGTTGCCACTAGGGATAAAACATCAATGTTTTGTCTAACGATATTTGTGTTGATTACATTACACACCATACTTAATGCAATTGTCTGTTGTTTGCAACTTAATACTGGAAGGGGTGCGGATGCTAACCCGAAGGTGGACTTTTTAGGCATAGATGCATGCTGGATAGCGGTCTATGTTCTTTGTCGTAATGCCCTAAGTAAAACTCATATTAGTCATCATGATATGTATGTGCATTGTTATGCCCTCTCTATTTGTCAATTGCCCAACTGTAATTTGTTCACCCAACATGCTATTTATCTTATTGGAGAGACACCACTAGTGAACCGTGAACCCCGATCCATTCTTTTACATCCGAAATACAATCTACCGCAATCTCTGTTCTCTCGTTGTTCTTCGCAAACAAATATCATTCTCCACACCATACGTTTAATCCTTTGTTTACGACAAGTCGGTGAGGTTGACAACCTCACCTGTTAAGTTGGGGCAAAGTATTTTGATTGTGTTGTGCACTTTCCACGTTGGCGCCGAATCACCGGTGTTGCGCCGCACTACACTCCTTCACCAACAACCTTCACGTGGCCTTCATCTCCTACTGGTTCGATAAACCTTGGTTTCTTACTGAGGGAAAACTTGCTGCTGTACGCATCACACCTTCCTCTTGGGGTTCCCAACGGACGTGTGCTTCACGCGTTAACAACAACAACTAGGAGTTCTTCTGACGTCAAGCGTTGGCCTGTGGAATTATATAGTCCACTACTACTACTACTACGCTTCCGCTTTGTAATATTTGTGATGTTCGTTGATCTCTAGATCAACTATGGTTGTAATATTGGATCATGTGATCTATTTTTGTAAGACGATTATGGTTTGTAATGAATGATGACTTATGATATCAACTGTTATGTCTCGCAACAACAATACTCCTGAGATTGCGATGAATGACATAATAGGCATCCGGACTTAAAAATCCGGGTGTTGACATTCCCGTGTGGAGGTAGAGGTTGTGATCTCTGAGGGGTTCGTGTTTGCACCCGACGACAAGATCAATTAGGGAAATAGGGGAGGATCATGACAGTGAAAGGGAAATGTACTGGGATTTATCGTACAAACAACAACACCATGTTTCACTCTTATAACATTTTGGACCAATTTCCACTGGATTGCAAGTTGTTGGACACGTTTAAGCCAACTTGAAACTTGTTGTGTGAGTTTGCACATGATTTACAACAACTTTTGTGTATGCCTAGTGTAATTAGGTCCAGCTAAAGCTAAAGAAGATTAGAACGCAAGTCCAAAAGCTCTAGACGATGCGCAATCAACTCAAAACGATTGCGGCAGTTGTTGCTTAATTCCCTGCACTGGAGCTGGACAAGATTGCTGGTGACTAATAATCCCGTGACAAGACTCTGATCCTTCTTTCACCATTGTTCCTTCCCGAAAACAGGAATCGCTTTCACGATGCTTGGACGCAAGGATTCTGAGGACAAGACGCTAGCCAATGGGATCGCACCGCGACCAGACCAACCACATTTCGGGTCGCGACCCTCACCCTCACCCAACGTGCGCGCCCCGCCTCCACGTCAGGTACACATCACCAAGCTCGCCGCCGCACGCCACCTCCGTGCGCCGCGCCCACCTGCACCGCCCGCCAGCCAGCCACGCGGGTCCCGCCCGACGGCGACGGCGCAGCCCACGACGCGCCGGGCGCACGGCCGCCGCCACGCTTCCCGGGCGAGCACGAGCTTTAATTACAACCAGCAAACTGACCCTGCCTTCCCCCTTTTCCTTCCCTCCCACCTCTCGCTCGTCTTCGTCCCTCTGCCTTGCCCCCTCCCGCAGCAGCAGCACTGAGTGGCACTCCCGTAATTTCGCCGCCCCTCGGCCGGGCGGTCGCGGGAGCCCCGCCGCCATGGGCAACGCCAGCGCCAGGGAGGAGGACGCCGCGGCGGCGGAGGAGGCCGCCGACGTCGAGGACGGCGCCGGGGACTCCTCCTCCGCGGCCCGCGGCTTCCCGCCGTACGGCGGGGGCGGCAACCACGTGCGCCGCGCCTGCTCGGTCGGCGTCGTGGGCGGCGGCGGGGGGCCCGGATCGCCGCCCGGCAGCCCCGGACGCTCCCTCTCGCCCCGGATGTTCGTGCCCCAGGTAAACGCCCCAGATCACGAGATCCCGCCGCGCGTATCCCCTTCCTCCAATTCGTTGCTACAGGGTTTGCCTCGCTCGGGTTGCGTAGCTTCCCCGGGATGTGATCTGGACCATCTGGCGATGCGGAGGTACGACCGATTGGGTTGGGTTGGTTGGCTTAGGGTCCCCTCCCAGCGCGAGGGCTGGTCGCGATCTGGAGTACTCTCCAATTTCACTTCCCAGCTAATGTTTGCCATCGTGTGGATAAACTCCTTGATTCAGTCCTGCGCTACACAAGGGCTAAGCTCGCGCGACCATGCTTCCTGCTACTTCATCCTGTTGCTTCTGATTGCAAATTGCAATGCAGCAAAACGCTAGGTGCGCTTGTATTTCCCATTTTCACTCGAGCAATCGTTTACACGAGCTTCGATTGGCTCTTCCTCGGCAGCAAACCATTTCAGACCATTAGTTTGGTACCTGGAAACTACTTAAAACCCTGTGGCTAAACAGGGAGGTCTCTACTACATACAAATTGTTGAATTGCACTAGTCCGATCGTAGAGGCATTCCCCGGGTTTTGCTGTCTGTCTTGGTTAATAAAATCGACATGCTCCGAAGCAGCTCGGTTAGTTCTAGAGTCTGTAAATTGCTCCTTGCCTAATCATTAATTTAGGTACTGTAATGGCGATGTGGAAGTTAGTCACGAGAACAATGTTTCTGACGGCTGCCCAAGCAATTATAGGATTTCTACTTGTGTTAGGTCTCTGTTTCATATCGACGTCGATGCTGATGCGTATCTGCCTGCCTTGTCTTCTGAACATGAATTTAGGTGCCCATTTATAGCACGTTCAGGTGAAATAGTGCTTGCCAAAATAAAGTTGGTACATCTAGTACAGTCATATTGCAAGTTGCGTCTATGCATTCCAACTACTCTAATAAAATGAAAAATACCTGATTAATAGGTTCAATTAGGGCTCATTTATAGCACTGTCTATTACTTGCAAACCAATCCTTCTGCTGCATTATTGGGATTATGGAAGAATAGGTCTCTATCTTGTTGCTTCTGATTGTAAATTGCTATGCAGGAAATCACTAGCTGTGTTTATCTTGCCCATTTTCACTTGAGCAATCGGTTGTACGAGCTTTGATTGGTTGTTCAGGGAGTCTCTACTATGTGCAAATTGTGGAATGGTACTAGTTTGACCGTAGAGACATTCTCAGGGTTTGGCTGGTTTGTTTAATAATTGACATGCTTTGAAGCAGCTTGGCCTGTACTTAAAACCGTGTGGCTAAACAGGGTGTCTCTACTATGTGCAAATTGTTGAATTGTACTAGTTTGATCTTTAGAGACGTTCCCAGGATCTTTCTGTGTTGGTTAATAACATGCATGCTTTCAAGCAGCTTGGTTAGTTCTAGAATTTTTCACTTTCTCCTTGCCTAATCATTAATTTAGGTACTGTAATGGTGATGTGGTAGTTAGTGACGAGACTGAAGTTTCTGTCGGCTGTCCAAGCAATTATAGGCTTTCTACTTGTGTTAGGGCTCTGTTTCATATCGACATCGATGCTGATGCGTACCTGCCTTGTCTTTTGAACATGAATTTAGGTGCCCATTTATAGCACTTCCAGATGAGTACAATGAAATGGTACTTGCCAAAATAAAGTCAATACATTTAGTACAGTCATATTGCAAGTTGCGCCTATGCATTTGAAGTAATAAAATGAAAAATGTACCTGATTAATATGTTCAATTAAGGCTCACTTATAGCACTGTCTATTACTTGCAAACCAATCATTCTGCTGCATTATTGGGATTATACTATTTATCTCTGCAAAGTATAGATCTCTTGCGATACACTGACATCAAATATCGTAGATACATTCTCTGGGTTTTGCTCTTTTGGTTATTACTAATCGGGCATGCTTTGAAGCAGCTTGGTTTTTCACTTTTTACTTGCCTAATCATTAGTTAAGGTACTGTAATGGTGATGTGGAAGTTAGTAGTGAGACTGATGTTTCTGTCTGGCTGTTCAAGCAATTTATAGGCTTTATACTTATGTTAGGGATCTGTTTCATTTTGGCACTGATGCTGACGCATACCTGCTTGATCTTCTGAACATCAATTTAGGTGCCCATATATATGACTTTCAGATGGGCACAACGAATTGATGGTTCTTGCCAATTCAAAGTAATTAATTGAAAAGTACCTGATCAATATATTTAGTTAGGGCAGGCAACCTGATGTATAATACTCATTATAGCTGAAGATTGAATTGGTATTTCAGTCACCTACATTCTCACTGTTTTTTCAGTGTCATGCACTAAGCCACTAACATCAACTATTTATATATTGTAATTATTTACTAAAACTTTTCCATTCCCTCACGTATTAACCTTAGGATTGATTAAGCGAAAACATTTAGGATCCTCTTGCTATTTGCTTGGTATAATCATATGAATCGCAAATGGTGCACAGATGGAAATGAGAAAAGGCAGTTACATCTGCCTCAATTGCAACTTGTTGCATTAAGCATGGGATACAAGAAGACAAGGAATTTTAGTGGCTGTAAAAACGAGTGTTAGAATAGATACACCATATAGTTACATCCATTTAATGTATTCCCTGCTTGCAACCTTAGAAATAGTGCTTGCTGGGAGCATGCTTACAGTGTTTTCGTTGAAGATTCAAAACTACTTGACACCAAAATAGCGGATGACTTATTATACAATAAGCTTAACTGCAGTTCTCTTAGGGTGCTACTAATCATAGTTTAGATACCTACATCTAGGAGGAGATACAACACATTAAATAAGATTTTAGATAAACTTGTTCCAGTGCATGTCTTGTATCTAAGGGATTTGTTGTTTTGTTGTTACATGTGGTGTGGTGAGAGGTAGGGGGCTCACAGAGCACTTAACTGTCCCTTAGTTCTCTGGAGATGCTAGGCCTACAGATACTACCACTGTCTAGATATTTTTGCTAGTTCAGTAGTTACGCTGATATGTTTTGGGCTTTTGGCTCTCTTTTCCTAGTTTTCGCTTCTGCTTCGCTAGTTTTGCCCTCTTTTTGATTGTTCTGTTTTTTGGTACGCTAGTGTGTACATAACATCATGTTGCCGCTCTCCTTTAACCCGCATTTTCATGCAACTTCAGTATCTCTCTTCTTTAACTCCCCTTCCGTGGAACTGAGTGTTGACAAGTCGGCAAGTGGCGCTTGCCCTGATGCACGCCCAGCCTGCCCACCAAGCCTTGGCTCTGCAGGGTGTGTTCCTTTGTTATTTCTTCTTAACTAAATAAAATCCACACATGCTAGTCCCTGTTGGTTGAGGTTTTTTCAACTCCCTTTCCACATCAGCTTTTATCCTATCTGGCACTCTTATGGATGCTGCTTAGTGGTCTGAATATCCCACTCTTGTCTTCGTCTCTTAACAGCTGATAAGGTGTTCCTGTTTATAACAAGTCAGCAACCACAGCTTCTGTGAACTGTTTTTGTCTTGTATAAATACCTTAGGAGAGGTGGAGTTCCCCTGATACAATATTAGTAGTTTTTCTGGTTAAAAGGAAGCATGTGCATTCTTATGAGCTGCCTGTGATTTAGACTATTTAGTCCAAAATTACTGTTGATAAAGATTTGCTTGAGAGTTAAGAGTTTCTCAACAGTACGTATTTCACCAGTGCCCGAGTTGATATTTCTACTTCATCAAATACTGTGACAAGTATGTATATCACCAGTTCCCGAGTTGATATTTCTACTTTGTCAAATACTGTGACTAAAACCTGCTACCCGTAAGCTCTGGAGTTCTATTAGCGATCTTTTGTGTTGCTAAATTCTTACAGCAGTTCTGCTATTGGCATGTTATATTGTCTGGGTTTCTGATCTCAAAGATCCAGTGTTCATGGTTTATAGTGTAGATTACTTTTTTTTTGTTTTCGAGATAGCGCAAAATTCGAATGTACGTTTCATTTCATTGAACAGGAAGGCATCAGGGGCACAACCTCCTGATAGAGAGCACAGATTACTGACTAAAATATTTCTTAGTTCTACATTTCGAAACGATAGAAGGCCAGAGACTAGATAGTGGATTAGAGCTTGCTAAATTAATGCATCTGCACAAGTACTTTGTCGATGTCTTCATTGCACATAGATTGGTCCAAACCATTTGTTAGGAAAACCAAGCATTTCTCTGTAAGTTACTACTCCCTCCGTCCATAAATAAGTGACTCAACTTTGTCTAGATTCGGATGTATCTAGATGTATTTTAGTTATAGATACCGCTGTATCTAGAAAAAGTTGAGACACTTATATTAGAACAGAGCGAGTATTAACTACCAACTTAATGATAACCAGTATTATCTAGGTCTGGGATTTGCTTCAGTGAATGTGATGGGTTTTAGTACCCATCATTTATTGTCTTTGTTCTTTACTTATCTGTTCTATCCGTAGTCCAAATTGTCTCCTATACACTGTTATCTGTCATCCTTTTATGTCATATGTTTGCTCAGAGGGGATTAATTACTTTATTATGTGAAGCAACATTCTTGGTATATTGATAACTACAATCTTGCAGACGCCTGTACCTCCATTGGTAAGACCTGCCGATGTAACTCCAGTGTTCAATGAAATACTGATGAAGGAACAAGAAGAAGAATTTGATGGACCCCCTCAAAAGGAAATTCCTGCTTTGATTGTGTGGACTCTTGGAGGAAAGAGTGTATCTGTTGAAGGATCATGGGATAACTGGAAATCAAGGTAACCAAATAATGCATACTGAACATTTGACGAATCGATATACATCCTTTTACGATTTTCAACAACATGATTTCCTTGATTTCGAACCCACTGATTGATATTAATTTGACACATAATAACAATGGAAATACACCATATATGTAGTACTGTTGAATGCAAGATCCCCTTAGTAAAATTGTATTTTCGGAATGCAGCAAACTTAATTCTGATCATGTTCATATGTACATTGCAGAAAACCCATGCAGAAATCTGGGAAAGATCATTCTCTCTTGTTGATTCTTCCTTCTGGAGTTTATCGTTATAGATTTGTCGTAGATGGAGAGAGGAGATGTTTTCCTGATCTTCCCTGTGAAACTGACGCCATGGGCAATGCTGTTAACCTTCTTGATGTTCATGTGAGTTTTCTTTCTTCTGCATGGTAGAAACATTTTTTCTTCTAACTTGAACATGCATCAAAATGTGCGTGAAGGAACAAATCGATCAGAGGATAAATAGATTTTATTGCATTCATCGTAACTTCCAAAAAAAAAAAAGCTGTATGTTCTTTATTTTATCTGACTCAAGTTATCCGTGTAATGTTCTGGGTCAGGTTATAAATTAATGTGAGAAAGGTTGTTAGCCGCATGCTTAAACTGATAAAGTGCTTATACTGTCCGTAAGAACTTCTGTTATAGTGTTATGTAATTCATTGCACCAATTCTTATGTTTAATAGTAGTTGTTTATTTGGGAATGATGTTTTGGCACATGGGAGCGTATGCTCCCTTTATTTTGAAATACATGTTAGACATATTTTAAAATGTCAAAAAAATTGAAACAAAAATTTTGCACGTACATCTTCATGTGCTACACGCTCACAAAGTCGTTTCATGAAAAATCGACATGTCATGTGGCGTGTGTAAAAAGACAAAATTCGGTGCTGAAACAAAGACTTGTCACAAGATAAATTTTCTCTTTTTCGCTTAGACTACAAAAAATATCATTTTTTCGTGAAACTTGGCGAATACACATATATTATGGAGATGTACATGTAAATTTTTTTATCAAATTTTTTTAACACTTGGAAATATGTTTTTATGGTAGAGGGATCATACGCACCCGGGAGCCGAATTGAGTTTCGGTTGTTTATAATAATTTCTTTAAGTTCGTTTTGGTTAAATATCTTGTCTTGGATACTTGAAATCAAGTATATTTAAATTGCTGCATAGACTACTTTGTTTCTTAGCGATGAATTTGGTAATATGGTTAAAAGGCCTATGGAACAAAAGTACGAGACTAACATGGGATTGAGAAAACTATTAAATGACCTTTGGGGACAATTGGGATTAAATAAGCAAGAAAGAGTTACATAATGCGAATTGTGAATACGATTTTTTTGTACTGATGTTGAGCTAAAACGGGAATATCGATGCTGAAATTGCCCCTTTTGTTTGTCCTCTAAAATTGGGAACTTCATTTTATGCATGCAGGATTTTGTTCCTGAGAGTGTTGAAAGTGTATCAGAATTTGAGGCCCCTCCATCCCCAGAGTCTAGCTACAGTTTCCAGTCACCCGAGGAAAAGGACTTTGCCAAGGAGCCGCCTGCTCTTCCATCTCAGCTTCACCTCGGCGTTCTTAACTCACAGCACTCGGAAGAAGTATGCGCACGACCCCAGCACATTGTCCTGAACCACCTGTTCATTGAGAAGGGTTGGGGCGCCCATCCGCTGGTAGCTCTTGGTGTAACCCACAGGTTTGAGTCGAAATATGTAACAGTCGTCCTGTATAAGCCCATAGAAAGATAGCGTAGCCGCCACATGAAGTCGATGCTAATGCTTGACAACTCACACTGCGGAACCAGCAAAGAACAGCAACATCGTGGCCTCTCTTCCTGTAAAAGCACACTTGAGGTACAGGAGTATTTTCGATAATTTGCAGGAGCTTCGGTTGGTGTGGTACATCGCTGTTCTGTCATGATGGTGTTGCCCTGCCCCCCTTGTTTTACCTTCTGGTGGAGGGTTCAGGCGTGTTGAGTTGATACATATCCTCATTTGGTCGTTGTTTCCAGCCCACAGGAGGAATGATACTTGTAGAAATGTGAGGGGAGTGAACCGTGGAAACCCACTGAATTGTATGAGAAGTTAGATCTTGCGATTCTTGGTCTTTGATTGTTTGTCATGGCGATGGGTGGTATATGTAATAATACAAAGGTACTGGTTACGAATTTGGATGTGTCGCCCTAGTGCTTTCAGGCCTCTGTGATAGTCAAAGTTCTGCGCTGTCCAGATGTGTGTCACTTCAGATGCTGTGAGAACATGCGTGGAGTGAAACTCTTACATGTGTGCTGCAGAAGCGTGGCAGTTTGTTCAATCACCTGGAATTCCATTCCAGAAGGCGTGCTTGCTGATAGCGTGGGTGCTGGGAACAGTTGGCACCGGTAAAAGCAGCTGTGAGAAGTGTCAAATCTTTGGTCGCCACCTCCCATCATCCATTTTTGTGTGGTGGTAGTGTCACACCGTGAGTCCAGTAAAAGTAGCACTCGTAACTAAATGGAGCAGGCAGCAGGCGATGGATTGGAACGGATCATTCTGTCTTTGCAGCCCTGCCTCTGCCCGTGCCTGTGCCTGCACGTCGCCGCCGCAGTGGCTGCACGCCCATCAATGATGCATGTCTCCTCATCACGCCCTCTGTCTGGAGCACAACATACATAGCCCCGTTCTCTCATCCATCTCTTTCACCATGATTCGGTCGGGATGGGATCCTCTAACGTTGAGTTCCAAAGTCAGGTAAGCTACAGTATCCTGACTTTTCTTCTTCCAAATCATACGATTAATACCAAAACGACTTAAATTATTTTACATAATACAAATTTATGTTATGAATTTAGAGTAATTACATACAGGCACAATTATGGTGTAAAAAAACTTAGTTTAAACTTTTATTTCTACAGTAATTGTCTACAGTAATTATCTACAGTACATATTAGGCTATAATTTCCTGACTTTGCTTCCTCATTTTCCCTGACTTGCTTCCTCAACGTTAGAGGAGCCGGTTCCGATTCGGTCCGGCCGGCGCCAGTTGAATGGACGCGCTCGGTCGGCCGGGTCCTCGGGCTGCTCCTCTCTGTCGCCATCGATCGATCGGCCTCTGCTCTGTGCGCGCGTGTGGTGGGTACTGGTGTTGCACGGCTGGCCGGGAGGTACGTCCGGCGAGACGCACCTACTCCACCAAGCGGAGTACTAGCGATAGCGAGCAATCAGGACATCTCCAACGGGGCGTAAACTGTCGCCGTCCGGACCAAAAATGCGTCTCGTACCATCTCTAGTGAAACGACGCATAGTGATTGGACTGTTCGCAACGACGCAAACGTGGCTCAGAAAATGCGTTAGAGCATCTCCAGTCGCGTCCCCCAAACGATGTCCGGGCAAAGCACCGGATTAGTCGTTTGGGGGACGTCCGGACAAAATTTTCGTTTGGAGAAGGTCCCTTTTCTAGCCATGTCCTCCAAACGCGACCTCCAAACAAAAAGTAAGTGTAAAAATCGTGTCCGGCGTCCCCGGTAGAGACTCTATACACAGGGGATGGGCTAGGGACGCCGGACAACATTTGGAGCACGTCCGGACCGAAGCGGCCTTTGGGGCACGCGACTGGGACGTTTTTTTGGCCGGCGTCCCCCAAATCTCTTTGGGGGACGCTTTGGGGGACGCGATTGGAGATGCTCTTAGGTTTGCGTTTCTGCGGAACGCTGCACGGACTCTGCGGTCGTCCTCCCTGTTCTCGCACGGGCCCGCTCGGTAGGGGCACAGATGTTTCGTCTTCCACGGCATTACTTACGGACGGCGCACTGCAACTTTCCAGGCCGCTTAATGGCACGCCTCAGCTTCCACAAGCGTGCGCCACTGGGCGGCGTCGCAGTGGCAGGACATTGAATTCGAGATGGCGTCCGAGCCTCTTAAAGGAACGCTGTCGGCGGCCATTTTCCCGACAACACCATTGCCAGAGCCCACCTATCCACCCGACGGACGCCATGGAGAAAAAATGGTGGCCATTCCGCAAGACCAAGTACGACCACGAAGCTAGCGGCTCGCGGTCCGTCAAGAAGCCATGACCCACGGGTCGAGCGGTACGTTCGCATCGAGCTCGCGCGCCGCCTTTCGGAGGAAAACCGGACGGTGCCATGGCCGGACGCAAACCTACCTGGAGGAGGCACCTCAACTCCAGGCGCGTGCCGCCCCCCCCCCGTGCCGCGCGAGGGCCGAGAGCGCCGGGACGAGGTGCGCCACCGCCGAGCGGTCTTGCCGCCGGATCTCCGAGAAGATCCGGCGTACACGCTCAACTCCTACAACTGGATCTCGTTCGGGACGTGGGAGTTCGACGCGCGCCGGCGCGCTGGCTACCTTGGGGACCGCGAGATCGCCGCGGAAGAAGAGGAGAACGACCAGG
This sequence comes from Lolium rigidum, assembly GCF_022539505.1. NCBI lineage: Eukaryota > Viridiplantae > Streptophyta > Magnoliopsida > Poales > Poaceae > Lolium > Lolium rigidum. Next base: position 25,744 of record NW_025900449.1, on the reverse strand, counting down.
AGGCCGAGGACGAGGACAAGCAGGCGGAGCGCGCAGACTACAACCACGACGACGGTGGGCCAGCGTGGGATCCGGAGACCCAGCCGCCGGACATTACCGAGGACGAGGCCATTGCCATGACACTGGCCAATAGCGAGCTCGACGAGCTCAACGAGCTCACTTTGTGGTGGGCTCGCGATCCAGCTCCGCGAGTTGGCGCTCGCGCAGGGGAGGCCGGCGACTCCTCCAGGCACGCCGACGCGTTCCAACGACGGCGCGCCGACTGCTGCTCCGGCCTGGGTTCCGTGACCACCTTCACCATAGCCTTCTGCGCAGGCGACGGTTGGCCAAAGTTGCCGCAGCATACCCTTCCTCCTCCACCGCTGGCGTACCAGCTTCCATGGCCGATGCTAGAGTTCATCGACCTCGTCAGCGACGACAGCCAGTAGGCAGTACCTAGTTTTACCATGCCTTTACAGCCTTTTAGAGTTTTTTTATTTTTATATTAATGTAAATTATGACTTTTATGAATGGAAAAAAAGTATACGTTATGCTGCTGGAGCCACCCCAACGCAAACAGACGCGCGGTCGATTTCGACCATTTAAAACGACGTTGGGGCGCTCGAAATAGAGAGTAAACTAGATAATACCCCGCGCATTGCTGCGGAAATTGTTTGGTAATATATGTTTTTATTTAAGAGGATGTTTGTATTAATAAGATCATAACTCACAATCGGAAATACTTACCATTTGATTATTGTATTATCAGAAAATATTAATAGAAAACGATTTTGTGGGTTTTATTTAGACTTTGTGGTGGTTGCCTTATTCATTGACGACAATTTAGACATCGGTTTCCTCTCTACATAAAGTTAGTATTTGATAGTTTTCGTGGGTGATCCCTAGGAAGCTCTGTGGTGTTGAATCAGTTTCCTCAATGAGTGTATGACATCATTTATACAATCGAGTAACCATCCGATGTGTTCAACTCTGAGTGTCACAAAGAAGCAAAAGCAAAAATAGACCATAATCTTGCATGAAACACCTCGTGACACAATGAATCAAAAACAACATATCATGATTAAAAGGAGGTGTCACAATCTGACATAACTTGCATCAACCCTATTCTCCCATGAATCGAGTGATGTAGAATCTCTTTATTCACACTTGCAGGTATCAACACGAACGATTGATGGGTCTTATCATGAATGGAATATAGTTAAGGTTCACCTCAGTAGGTTATTGTACACTTCCTAAGACAAAATGAACAAAAATAACATATTTATTTATTTTAAGACATTTCTTGGGTTTCATAATCTACAGCATGACTTACATCGTGCAAACTTTTAATATCAATCTGCTCACACGCAATCCAATCTGGGCAAGGAAGTATGAATCATTACTAAGAATAGGTTTCTGCCAAACGTACACAATTTTTCTGACATTATTTTTCAGATTATCCTTGAGCAGAGCTTCCTGGTCCAGTTCCACATCAATATATCCACTTGACCTCCGACGGCAGTTTCTTTCTGTACGAAGTAATTTCATAAGTTAGTTAATAGGCATTAATCGGACATTACCTGTCAGCTCTTATATATATAGTAACCTATTGTGAAGTATTGTACACTTGTATATTAATGTGTTGTTAGGTGCACATTTCAAACTTGTATACTAATAACTCATGTAAAGTGCATAGTACAAATATTAGAGAAAACGAACATCTCAATGCATATAGTGCAGAATTAACATGGTTACCAATTGACAGTAAATTATAAAATATGGACTAAAAAGGAACTATTATGGCTACTTCTGAAAGAGGCTTTACTTCTGAAGATAAAGCATCCTGCTTTCAGTTTGACAGAAAATTGGTGATCATTATGTATCAGTAGTATTCCTGAAAGGCATAACACGAAAAAACAGATATCGATTAGAAACTAATGGAAAATTTGTGTGGGACAAAATATTAAGATTGCACTGTGAAATACATATAGAATTGCTACCTCAGAGTAAGTGAAAAGATCAGAACCAAGCTTACATAATTTATGGCATAATTCAGAATAAAGAAATTGTGCTCTCCACGGGGGAAAATAACCAAGTGCACTTTTAACTACGTGCACAACTTATAAGTAGATTATATAATTGATGTTAAAAACATTTGTCCAGGTGGTGAAAATCTTTTACCGAAGATACTGCATGTACCACATTCTAGTGGAAGGTTACCTGAAAGGCTTAAATGATTATTGCTCAACTGGAACAGAAAGTTTAGCATACACACATAGAACATGGGAATGACAACATATTTATTCCCATGGAAAGAACAGTCATTGAACCTTTAACTTTATACAAAGTTTTTCCCTTAAACAAAATCTGGATGGAGAGTGTGCATAAAAGATCATACTTACAAAGAGGAAATAATAGGTCTGTTACATGTTAAATAAAAAAATAAAACCGACAATGAAGAAATAATATACCTATCCGTATTAACATATATCTGCAGGTTCACTGTAAGAAAGATCCACCCGTCAGAAAATCCACCTGAAGCTTGTCTGCAAAAACTGAACGAAAATAAACAGTTTGCAAACATGAATCATACTCATCAGATCAAGCCCGCTCGTGCCCAAAATAGTTGGGTCGCCTGCTGTACTAAGGGGAGAACCAAAGGAGTAGTTTTCACCTCCTGCTTTACTTCTAATAAATGTACAAACTGTGGCTATACAAAGCAATGACAAAACAGCATATGTATGATCCTTCAAACCTTGCACACACAAAAAATAAGGGAATAATAAAGAACCTCTCTAGTAATAAAGTGGATAGTAAGTAGAAAATCATGGATTTGGTAGGAGCTGTGCCGGAACCGGTCCTTGCGGCATTTGAGAAAGCCATCTGAGTCCCAGTCATGTCCCCATTGATCAGGGATGGCAGACCACTGGAAAGCAAAGAGAAGAGAATAACAAATAGAGACTTTACTGCTCGGGCGACATAGCGACAGGAGAGATACACCAAAGAGAACGTAGATGGGAAAATTAGCAGGAGAACACGACAGCCAGCCGTAGGACTACAGATTCTCACCTAGCTGTTTTTGGTGGAGACCTGGAGTGAAATTGATTTATAGGAAGAAGAGGAGGTGGAGAGGCAGCAGTATGGAAGAGGAAGTGAATGAGGCGATCATGTCGTGCAGGCGTTACCGGCAGACGTTGCTGATCTTGGGCACTCTTAGGAAGAGCGTGGGAAGAGGAAACGATAGGTTCTACGGAACGAAAAGAAGGAGAAAAATATTACTAGAGTACATTTTTTCTAGAAAATTGACGTGGTAATTTTAGTGGGGTCAGCTGAGGTGGAGTGGCTGCATGTTGAGAGAAATATGTAAGTGGGGATGATCTTTTTAGTTATATAGGATTGCACAAATCAGTAACTCTCTGGAAGAATGTTACACAAACCAGTGATTTAAACTTTGTTTTGCACAGACCAGTCACTCTAGGGTAGCTTGTTGCAAGGAGCTCTAATGGCTTAATTTTGTTGTTTAACAGTTTATCTAGCCATTAACGGGAAATTGCACAAACCAGCGACAGGAAGTGATCACGTTGGTTGCATCCGGATCCGGTAGTCAGTGACTAGGTAACTAAAGTATTTTGTCATTACTATTGATTGACCAAAAGGATCATCTTTACAGAGATGGTTAGTCGAGTTAACCTAAAACTACAATGGCCGTACCTACTCACCGTCGCGTGGCCTACCACGGCCGGGATTACTCGCAGTCACGCTGCCTAGTACTGGACGCCGGAGGGGCCGGCGCCGTCGTCGAAGCGTGAGCGCTTCACGCACTTCGCGCTCCGTGCACGCCGCACATGGGACACCTCGTCCTGCCGCCTGCGACGTTCGAGGGCCTCGGCCAGAGAGGAGTCCCATAGGACTCTCCTGGCCTCCACCTGGTGTAATATCCCAGGTTTAGAGACAATAAAAGGAGAGAACACCAAAGTGTGCATTGCATCCATGCATAGAAAATCCGGGGAATTTTCGCGCTTCAAATAAAACTTATCACAGTAACTGAAGTTTCACTTGACTTGTTGGAATTGAAGTTGCTCATCAAGTCAAGCGCTATAAACTTCACTGTGATCTTTGCTAAAACCTTGTTTTGGGTAGAGATGATTGTGATCTATGGATTAGATCAAATGGAATTAGATTTACAACAACACATTCTTTAAGAATCAAACCCTAACTTATTAACACTTGAAAGTTAGCAACTATCTTTGTGTGTAATTTAAATTCACTTATAAATAAGGTAAACCACAGGGTCTAAAGTGCATAAAAGCCACACATTCTTATTTTAATCATAACTTATTAAATACATGGAATAACATAAAACTAAATCCATTTACATTACGAATTATAGTTCAAACTATTTGAATCAAACTAACTATGAGTATTTTGAAACTCATATGATCATGCCTTGGTGAAATCAAACACCAACTATCCAAATTTGAGGAATAACCTTCAACCTTGATCTTTTTACCAATATTATAATGTAAATACAATCCAATATGATATGATGACTCATCCACAATAATAAAACCATCCACATGATATTTAGTAGCAAATGCCACTTGGCTATCCAAAAATAAATCATATGAGAGGATAATCTCTATGCCATGTGGGATGAAAATATCTACATGACTTGCTTTCCAAGCTTTGCCACCTCATGCTCAAAGGATTGCTATGGATGAGGGCATGACAACCAAGCACCTTACTCATCAAACCAATACAAGAGTCACCACCTATGTGTCATGATACTAGAGCTTGCCCAAGCCTATAAATAGAGCCACACCCTTCATCCCTTTGCTCATCTCATAGCATCATACATGTGAACAAACACATAGAGCCACTCCATGTGAATTAGCTAGGATCAAGATGAAGAAGCTAGGAGGTGGAGGCATACCACAAGATGCAGGTTTATCGGATTTCTCGAAGAACAAGCTACGAGAAGATTGCAAGGTAGAATTCCTAGGGAAACCATATATGTAGAGGATCATATCATCATCTCTCGGAGTAGGACCTTAGGATATTCCAAGACATTGAGAAGTGAGATAAGTTATAATACTAACCATAGCCATGTTCCTACAAAAATATTAGAGAAGTACTAATCCTAGTTGTTCAAGTCAATATTTGATCTTAGAAGTGAGAACCCTATTTCAATAACAATACCTTAGCAAACCAATTCTATAATCATCACAACTTGGTATTAATTATAAAGCCTAAGAATCTAGGATGAGTGTGATGAGAGGAATATTAAAGAGGGATTAGTGAGGAATGAGTAGATCTTGTCTAATGCATGATTATACCTTGTAGATTTAGATCATAAGTTAAACCATATGATTATTAGATCTCATCTATCACATAAAATAATAAGCATATCACTAGTAGTTAACCCAGACCAATCCTCATGCCTACTTATATTGCAATTTAATGAAGAGTATGCAAAACCCTAAACCCTTTCACATAGGATCCACTTCACATAAAATGATATGCCCTACCTTGTGTATCATGGATCACAAGTATAAACCAAGCCACATATGCTTATGGATTAAATGCCTTTGGTAAATAGAATGAAACCAATACCCTATTCTACTTTGTTATTCAAATACTTGGCCTAAGTGAACCAAATAAAATAGTATTCATACAAGTAGTTAAGTTAACCATGATGAGCTTAGGATCTATTTCAAGTAAGCCAAGCCAGAATTGCTAAACAAGATTATCAAAGATAGAGTTCATCAAACCATTTTCTTAAACCCTTAGAAACAAATCTCCACATAAAATCATGAACCATTCCATTCTCAACACCATTTAATTTAAACTCTAACCATGATATAAAATACATGGGGACAATCAATATTGTTAAGTAATAACAAAACTTAATGACATGTTTACCAAGCACTGGTCATAAATTTTCAAACCACTTAAATAGATCTAGTTTCTAAATTTAAAAAGGGAATTTAAAATAAGTAACTAACCATTTCTATTTTACTCAAGCCTCACAAGATATTAATTAAATACTAAACTAAATATTTGTTTAAATAACAAGATTATACAGTGAGCTTGGTTATCAAGTTATACTGATATTCAAATGTTTAAGAACCTACAAAACAAAACAGAATTCAAATTTGAATTCAAATAACAAATTCAATTCAGAAAATAAAACAGAAAATAAATAGAAAAGAGAAGAGAGAGAGGCCTTACCTGGCAGGCCTCAGCAGCCCAGTAACAGCCCAGGAGCTAGCCCAGAACAAGCCCAGCCCAAAACCACTTACCGTTTCGCCTGCTTTAAGAATCGTGCAAGGGGAAAAACGTCGTCGTCTTCTTCTCCGGCGTCGACAGCGCGGCATCGCCAGTAGGCACCGCTCTCGCCGACGATAAGGATGCCCGGACGTCGCAGAAGGTTCCAGAATGTCACCCTAATCGTTTCGCGTCCGAGTCTATCCGCGGGAGAGAAAAGATCTTCGCCGGACCATCTTCCGAGAGACCGCCACCTCTTCACCGTCGCCGTCGTCGTGTCGAGTCCTCGAGGCTTCCCTTGGCCTATAAATAGGTGGAGAGTGTCACCGTGTAGTCCTTGTTCATCACCGCCCATCCAATCTCTCTCGGACGCCCTCAATTCCTCGTGTTCTTTCTCTGCGGTCGCCGGTGACCACCACGGTGCCGTCGACCGGAGTCACCCCGGAGGCTCGCCGTTTGGTCGGGGAGGAGCGCCTCGTCGAGAGGAGCATCCGGGCGCAAGCAATCGTCAGGGGAGCTAGGAATCATCTCAATTGCATCGATCCCTTCTGCAGCACATCGCCGGAGATCGCCAATCGCCGTCGCCTCCGTCAGCAATCGTCGTCGTCGACCACGCCGTCGTATTCAGGGTGAGCTCGCGCATCTAATGAGCTAGATCTCGCTTCCTAGCATCACCTGTAGCATCCGATTCGATTCTCGCCGGAGTAAACCGCCGCGAGCATCCCTTGCCGGCGATGCTCCGATGAGTCCCTGCGGAAACCACCACCACCATTCGTCTCGCCTTGCAGTACTCGTTCGAATACACCTATTCGCGCGTCCTAGGGGGCCCTGTAGCGTAGCGCCGCCATGAATTGGTCGCCGGCGTTTAACCGCCGGCAACGCCAGCGTGGCGGTGGGGCCCCGAGCACCGGTTGACTGGTCGTTGCCATCGTGGCAACTGACTCAGTCAAGGGACCCACTGGTCAGTGACCATAGCTAGAAACGAATCGGTATCTTTAGCATTTAGGTTTATTTCAAATTCCAGAAAATTGCAGAAACTTTGCAAAATCATAGAAATTTCATTTCAACTCAGAAAAATATGAATAATATATCAAAATGCTCACAAAAATAAACTCTATTCAAATAAAATATAAAACAAAAATGTATGTCAAAATAAAAATTCACTTATTTTTATCTTTATTAATTATGTCTTTCTAATTGTTTAAAATGCAAATTGAATTCAATAATTAGTGAAGTTTCAAATTTAAATTTTAACTATTTAGTAACTAAATAAAATGTTAGTATTAAATTTTATTTACCATATTTGCATTAACTTAAATATTAGTGGTAATTCATAAACCTTAACTAGTAATTATTTTAATTCTTAAACCCACTAAAAATTAATAGCATGTTAAAATCATTAATAACTTTATTTCAAGTACTTCATCACATTAATTCTAGTACCAAGTAATACTTTAAGAATTGGATCATAATTTAGAAACCGTAGTTTCAAATTGAGTAAGACATGGATTCCATTATTTCATGTGATCATTCCACCTTAAGAACCAACTTTAAAACCCTGGATATGTGTCACATGTGATCATGTGAGGTTCATTTATACCTATAGAACCCTAGTAAGAAACCAATGAATGCATGCTTATGATCCATTAGCATAAACCAAGTCACATGAGATTGTCATTTCATGTCCATATACTTAGATTAAACCTATATGATTCACTAGTGCCACCTAGATATAAACCCGAACTTGTTAATTGAATTAGTACCATTGATCCTATTACTCTATGCCATACCATTAAGATCAACCTCAATCATTAAACCCTAGTAGCACCATAATTATAAACCCTAATATCAACTTTGTGTAGCAAATCACAGCACATGTTCCTATCCAACTAAACCTTACTTAGGAAATGATAAACCACTTAGCTTAGAAACAATTAGAGATTATTTAGTAAAGCAATTGTGAAACCATAGTAAACCCTAATAGCTAATTTATAGGACCATCTTAAATAACCATCCTTTGATATGATGCTTAGGAGAAACCATAGTAATAAACCTACTAATACTTGCTACATGTAGATCACTTCTACTTAAGCACCAACCCGATCCTATTAGTAAACCCTAATAGCACTTAGCTTCTATTTAAAGTAGTTCATATTCTTATTCTAACCTGTTCTTCAAAAGTTATTCTTTTGAAGTACAAATGTCAATCAAACCTTAGAAGCCCTAATCCTTCTTTGAAATACTCAATATTTCTTAAACAACATGTTCTTCAAAAGTTATTCTTTTGAAGTATAATATCAGTAATCATCAACCATGTCCTGTAGAACTTAAAATTGACAACTGTTCTTTACATACTATTCCATCACTATTCTTTATGTGTAAGATTGTTATGATGTCTTATATCACTTGATTATGATGCTAATATAACCAAACCCTAATAAGAACCTTGTTTGAGAACCATTCTAAAAGTGCAACCAACCCTAAAGAAATCTTTACAACTCACATATCTTAAATCATCAAGGTTAGCTTACGCTCGGGCGATTGCATCTCATACTATGCATTATAGCATCTTTGCCAGTTCTTTAAACATTGTCCTTACCGGATCGATGATGGTATTTCAGAATTTGGAGTTATCACGTAACGAAGCTTTTGCCCGCATAATCTTGCGATCAAGAAAGGCAAGTTCATCGCTTGCTCATGTCATTTGATTATTTTTATCAAATTATATGCAAAGTACTATACTTATCACTCATGCATTGAAAAGCAAAGTATTATTTTACAATTATGAATATGACTATGTGGTGGGCAATGGAACCATGGTATGTGTTGATATGGTGGAGGTTCCATTGCAATGGGTTATATCACCCTAGGATTAAATTACCAATGCCGTCCGGTGATTCTAGCGCCGTACATATCGCGTTGACCATAAGATCTATAATGGCTCGGGGAAGTCAGCCGTATCTTTTCCCTTCGCACGCCAACGGATCGGAGAGACGGTGGGGTGCTGGAGGCACTGCCGCAATAGGTTGGGAAATCCTTTTAAATCCCCATCCATTGGTGATGGTAATCTCTTCCGATCTATGAAGGATTGTCCGGAGTACACCATGAGTAAAGCCGTATTATCGGGGAAGTCTACTTGGAGGTGTAGGGTCGGACAAAAGGGTGGGTTTGCGATCGCGGAGAAGGCGGTGTGGACTTGGATCTTACACCTGGCCTCACACCAAAGGAAGTGTGGACGGGAAAGATATCGCCTGGTTGGCAACAAGGATAAGGTCTCTTATGGGAAAAGTAACGCACCTCTGCAGAGGATACTGACTGTGGATCGTCACTCCTTGTTCCGGGAAGGGAACTGCGAACGCGGCAGGAAAGGAACTCCACGAAGTTCCGGTCAACCTGTGAAGACCGACGGGCATAGTTTTCGAGAATAAAATAAACCTTTTGAAGAAATGATTATGAAAACTCTGCATTGGCCTATGACTTTCTGGTCTATGGTCGTAGCTAGTGCATGATACACATATTTCCTAATATGAACTTGCTTGAGTACGCTCGTACTCATTCTATCTCGTTTGAACCCCCTTCTTAGAGCAAGGCACCGAAGGAGAAACTACCGTGGAACTCGAAGACAAAGGAGTCAACCGCAACGAGATGAAGAATCCAATCAAAGAAGTCAATGGAGTCAACTTCGCATCAGCTATAATGGAAACCTAGACTAGTAATAGAAGGGAACCTTGCCCTAATCATAGCACCTAAGTAGCTAGATTTCTATAGCAAGCCAAGTAGCTCTTGAACTTGAGTTAGCAATAATATAGATTACGAGTCGTTCTTACGGAGCTTTATTTGAAGTTTTACCTCACTCGTAAAGTAGGAGGGTGTGTGGATCTTATGTAAAGCTGTTCGTGTGTACTTCTATAGACATACCTTGGACTCGCATATGTTTCGTTGTACCACTACGAGAGATGTAATATGGGTGGAACGGTGTTTCACTTGTGTTATGTCAACGACTTGTGTACTACACCATGCGGTGGTACACTTGGGTCATCACGAGTGGTATCAGAGCAAATGCTTTGACCCTAGGATTAAAACCCTTTAAAGGAGACCTATAGGTTTGGTAGTGTCTATAGGAAGTGTATTAGTTAAGTCAACTATGCTAAACCAACTATTCTTTTGACTTGAGATGGGTATTCACTTGAGAATAATCCCGACACACTTGAGTCAATTTTTCTTATCTATCTTTCTTAAGTAAAATTAGTTAGTTATCTTGCTTCATTCCAAATAATTAGAACACCATTGAAGCTTAAGATAATGGGTGGTAGTAGACCACGGTTGGTATACAATACATGGTAGTCCAAAGAGAGGATACAACCACAAGGAACATATCCTATTGGAAGAAGTATACCAATGCAAGTTATGGTTAAGTAAGAGTCATTTAAAATGTCAAATACCTGATGATAACTAAAGGAGATAAGTTATGTGAGGTAGTATAGGTCTATGATGAGTCAATCATAGGAGGTAAGGAAGAGTGATAGGAGTATTTAAGTCTACTTTCCATGGTAGAGTTGGTAATCAAATATGATTCACTTGAGAATCATGGTATGATGGAGTAGAACATCATAATTACGATAATAAAAGAATGATAAGGAGTAAGGATTTAGGGAATAGTTCGAAAGCTTAGGCCTTAAAATCCTGGAAACTGTACCAAGTATGTTAGAATCATAGTCCTTAATTTAAAGAGGGCTTATTTAGAGCATATCACATAGAGAAATCCTAGAGTTATAGGTGGTATATTCTAAACAATCATTTGTTTAGAGTAGACATATTAGAAATAATTGTATTATAGGAGGTAGTCTTCAATAGCACATATAGGGTATACTATTTTGTTAGTGCTTCCAAAGAAAACTAGGTTAACTTCAACTATCCCAGGCCATTTTGTTTCAAGTTGTCTCATTGCAAATGTGCAATTAAGACAAATGTTGAGACAAATAGTAGAAATTCACGTATTTGTGCTAAGTATCACAACCTAAACCTATCTTATGTGGTGTTAAATACTACACATCTGATCCTGATGTTTAGGGATGTCTTACCCAACTTTTATATTCAGGCATATAAGGATGTGTACTATGAACACAAAGCTGAATCTTCTTGGATTTTATTGGATTTTCATTGATTGACTAGATCCATACATGAAGTTTGACTTTGATATGCAAATGCATGTTGCAATATCAATCTCTTACTTGATGTTATAGGTCTAGAGGGTAAAGGTATTCGTGTGAGAAAGTGACGAATTCTGGAGATTTTGAAGATAAGATGAAGGTTCACTAGATGAAGGAAGTCAAATTGTGGGAAGCAACCACAATACTCTAAAGGAAAGACCAATCAAAACTCACTTTTATCCTTAGTCAAGGAATACTTCAATATGGAAGTATCATGAAAGTGAGAAAAATAGTGAATATGGAGCAGAAGAAGTAGAGTTGTATTCACTATGGAAGAAGGGAATGCAAGTGAAGTCACTTATAATACTATTTTCATAGTGTCAACAAGTGGTTATCTTGCAAAACAAACCCTGGAAGAAGCAAAATAGACAAGTGAAGTCGTATCACGGCATAATAAGACCGCTAGGTGATATAGGATAATCATGAAGAGAAAGTATGTGAAGTGAGGTATATCTTAACTAAAACTAGGTAAGTAGCCACAACTGGTAAGTAGATGTTGACTAGAACCATAGCATAGCTATAGCTGGTATCCAATAAGCCACATCTGGTACTAGGTAGTGCTACAGTTGGTACCGAGATAGCCCACGACTCGAACATTTCTTTACCCTAAAAGAAAGGGGGATTCCGCAGCTAGTATTTTACAACTGGTATTCCATAGCTGGTAAATATTTAGTTGGAGGATTCACATCGGATATCCACAACTGTGTGGATACACCGCAAGGAATTCCTCGTGAGACTTTAGATAGGTACAAAATATAAACCAGACTTAAACCAACTACCTAACCTTGGAGTTTAATGATTAGAAGAAAGGAAGTTGGAAGATCATTAGTAAACTCCAAGGGGAAGGGAAAACAATACCTTACTTTAAACAAATCCTTTAGAATTAGGTTTGGACATCGCAGCTGGTACACCATAGTGCCATATTACATCGCAGCTGGATTACCGCAGCTGGTAGAACCAAGTTTTAAGTACCTAAATAGGAAGATGTCACCATAGCCATTAGTAAAGTCCATTAACTCAATAAGATGTCCTAATCCAAGAATCTTTGGAGAGTAAGCCTATAAGCTTAGAGTGTTGGAAGAAACCATAGAATTGAAGCAAATATCGATGCCGATCATTCGAAGATTCCAGGAAGGATCTGGATAAGGGATATATCCAATTATATCTAGTATGATCACCATGGAGTTGAAGGATGGTGATCTGTTCAAGATATTTCAACATTCGAAACATGAGAGCGTTCGAACTTCGGGACGAAGTTCAGCTTTAGGGGGAGAGGCTGTAATATCCCAGGTTTAGAGACAATAAAAGGAGAGAACACCAAAGTGTGCATTGCATCCATGCATAGAAAATCCGGGGAATTTTCGCGCTTCAAATAAAACTTATCACAGTAACTGAAGTTTCACTTGACTTGCTGGAATTGAAGTTGCTCATCAAGTCAAGCGCTATAAACTTCACTGTGATCTTTGCTAAAACCTTGTTTTGGGTAGAGATGATTGTGATCTATGGATTAGATCAAATGGAATTAGATTTACAACAACACATTCTTTAAGAATCAAACCCTAACTTATTAACACTTGAAAGTTAGCAACTATCTTTGTGTGTAATTTAAATTCACTTATAAATAAGGTAAACCACAGGGTCTAAAGTGCATAAAAGCCACACATTCTTATTTTAATCATAACTTATTAAATACATGGAATAACATAAAACTAAATCCATTTACATTACGAATTATAGTTCAAACTATTTGAATCAAACTAACTATGAGTATTTTGAAACTCATATGATCATGCCTTGGTGAAATCAAACACCAACTATCCAAATTTGAGGAATAACCTTCAACCTTGATCTTTTTACCAATATTATAATGTAAATACAATCCAATATGATATGATGACTCATCCACAATAATAAAACCATCCACATGATATTTAGTAGCAAATGCCACTTGGCTATCCAAAAATAAATCATATGAGAGGATAATCTCTATGCCATGTGGGATGAAAATATCTACATGACTTGCTTTCCAAGCTTTGCCACCTCATGCTCAAAGGATTGCTATGGATGAGGGCATGACAACCAAGCACCTTACTCATCAAACCAATACAAGAGTCACCACCTATGTGTCATGATACTAGAGCTTGCCCAAGCCTATAAATAGAGCCACACCCTTCATCCCTTTGCTCATCTCATAGCATCATACATGTGAACAAACACATAGAGCCACTCCATGTGAATTAGCTAGGATCAAGATGAAGAAGCTAGGAGGTGGAGGCATACCACAAGATGCAGGTTTATCAGATTTCCTGAAGAACAAGCTACAGAAGATTGCAAGGTAGAATTCCTAGGGAAACCATATATGTAGAGGATCATATCATCATCTCTGGAGTAGGACCTTAGGATATTCCAAGACATTGAGAAGTGAGATAAGTTATAATACTAACCATAGCCATGTTCCTACAAAAATATTAGAGAAGTACTAATCCTAGTTGTTCAAGTCAATATTTGATCTTAGAAGTGAGAACCCTATTTCAATAACAATACCTTAGCAAACCAATTCTATAATCATCACAACTTGGTATTAATTATAAAGCCTAAGAATCTAGGATGAGTGTGATGAGAGGAATATTAAAGAGGGATTAGTGAGGAATGAGTAGATCTTGTCTAATGCATGATTATACCTTGTAGATTTAGATCATAAGTTAAACCATATGATTATTAGATCTCATCTATCACATAAAATAATAAGCATATCACTAGTAGTTAACCCCAAACCAATCCTCATGCCTACTTATATTGCAATTTAATGAAGAGTATGCAAAACCCTAAACCCTTTCACATAGGATCCACTTCACATAAAATGATATGCCCTACCTTGTGTATCATGGATCACAAGTATAAACCAAGCCACATATGCTTATGGATTAAATGCCTTTGGTAAATAGAATGAAACCAATACCCTATTCTACTTTGTTATTCAAATACTTGGCCTAAGTGAACCAAATAAAATAGTATTCATACAAGTAGTTAAGTTAACCATGATGAGCTTAGGATCTATTTCAAGTAAGCCAAGCCGAATTGCTAAACAAGATTATCAAAGATAGAGTTCATCAAACCATTTTCTTAAACCCTTAGAAACAAATCTCCACATAAAATCATGAACCATTCCATTCTCAACACCATTTAATTTAAACTCTAACCATGATATAAAATACATGGGGACAATCAATATTGTTAAGTAATAACAAAACTTAATGACATGTTTACCAAGCACTGGTCATAAATTTTCAAACCACTTAAATAGATCTAGTTTCTAAATTTAAAAAGGGAATTTAAAATAAGTAACTAACCATTTCTATTTTACTCAAGCCTCACAAGATATTAATTAAATACTAAACTAAATATTTGTTTAAATAACAAGATTATACAGTGAGCTTGGTTATCAAGTTATACTGATATTCAAATGTTTAAGAACCTACAAAACAAAACGAATTCAAATTTGAATTCAAATAACAAATTCAATTCAGAAAATAAAACAGAAAATAAATAGAAAAGAGAAGAGAGAGAGCCTTACTCAGCGAGGCCTCGGCAGCCCGATAATGGCCCGAGGAGCTAGCCCGGAACAAGCCCAGCCCAAAACCACTTACCGTTTCGCCCGCTTTAAGAATCGTGCAAGGGGAAAAACGTCGTCGTCTTCTTCTCCGGCGTCGACAGCGCGGCATCGCCAGTAGGCACCGCTCTCGCCGACGATAAGGATGCCCGGACGTCGCAGAAGGTTCCAGAATGTCACCCTAATCGTTTCGCGTCCGAGTCTATCCGCGGGAGAGAAAAGATCTTCGCCAGACCATCTTCCAGAGACCGCCACCTCTTCACCGTCGCCGTCGTCGTGTCGAGTCCTCGAGGCTTCCCTTGGCCTATAAATAGGTGGAGAGTGTCACCGTGTAGTCCTTGTTCATCACCGCCCATCCAATCTCTCTCGGACGCCCTCAATTCCTCGTGTTCTTTCTCTGCGGTCGCCGGTGACCACCACAGGTGCCGTCGACTGGAGTCACCCCGGAGGCTGCCGTTTGGTCGGGGAGGAGCGCCTCGTCGAGAGGAGCATCTGGGCGCAAGCAATCGTCCAGGGGAGCTAGGAATCATCTCAATTGCATCGATCCCTTCTGCAGCACATCGCCGGAGATCGCCAATCGCCGTCGCCTCCGTCAGCAATCGTCGTCGTCGACCACGCCGTCGTATTCAGGGTGAGCTCGCGCATCTAATGAGCTAGATCTCGCTTCCTAGCATCACCTGTAGCATCTGATTCGATTCTCGCCGGAGTAAACCGCCGCAGCATCCCTTTGCCGGCGATGCTCCGATGAGTCCCTGCGGAAACCACCACCACCATTCGTCTCGCCTTGCAGTACTCGTTCGAATACACCTATTCGCGCGTCCTAGGGGGCCCTGTAGCGTAGCGCCGCCATGAATTGGTCGCCGGCGTTTAACCGCCGGCAACGCCAGCGTGGCGGTGGGGCCCCGAGCACCGGTTGACTGGTCGTTGCCATCGTGGCAACTGACTCGCTCAAGGGACCCACCGGTCGGTGACCATAGCTAGAAACGAATCGGTATCTTTAGCATTTAGGTTTATTTCAAATTCCGGAAAATTGCGTAAACTTTGCAAAATCATAGAAATTTCATTTCAACTCGAGAAAAATATGAATAATATATCAAAATGCTCACAAAAATAAACTCTATTCAAATAAAATATAAAACAAAAATGTATGTCAAAATAAAAATTCACTTATTTTTATCTTTATTAATTATGTCTTTCTAATTGTTTAAAATGCAAATTGAATTCAATAATTAGTGAAGTTTCAAATTTAAATTTTAACTATTTAGTAACTAAATAAAATGTTAGTATTAAATTTTATTTACCATATTTGCATTAACTTAAATATTAGTGGTAATTCATAAACCTTAACTAGTAATTATTTTAATTCTTAAACCCACTAAAAATTAATAGCATGTTAAAATCATTAATAACTTTATTTCAAGTACTTCATCACATTAATTCTAGTACCAAGTAATACTTTAAGAATTGGATCATAATTTAGAAACCGTAGTTTCAAATTGAGTAAGACATGGATTCCATTATTTCATGTGATCATTCCACCTTAAGAACCAACTTTAAAACCCTGGATATGTGTCACATGTGATCATGTGAGGTTCATTTATACCTATAGAACCCTAGTAAGAAACCAATGAATGCATGCTTATGATCCATTAGCATAAACCAAGTCACATGAGATTGTCATTTCATGTCCATATACTTAGATTAAACCTATATGATTC
Organism: Lolium rigidum; assembly: GCF_022539505.1. Lineage (NCBI taxonomy): Eukaryota > Viridiplantae > Streptophyta > Magnoliopsida > Poales > Poaceae > Lolium > Lolium rigidum. Next base: position 8,960 of record NW_025900449.1, on the reverse strand, counting down.
ACTAGTGCCACCTAGATATAAACCCGAACTTGTTAATTGAATTAGTACCATTGATCCTATTACTCTATGCCATACCATTAAGATCAACCTCAATCATTAAACCCTAGTAGCACCATAATTATAAACCCTAATATCAACTTTGTGTAGCAAATCACAGCACATGTTCCTATCCAACTAAACCTTACTTAGGAAATGATAAACCACTTAGCTTAGAAACAATTAGAGATTATTTAGTAAAGCAATTGTGAAACCATAGTAAACCCTAATAGCTAATTTATAGGACCATCTTAAATAACCATCCTTTGATATGATGCTTAGGAGAAACCATAGTAATAAACCTACTAATACTTGCTACATGTAGATCACTTCTACTTAAACACCAACCAGTCCTATTAGTAAACCCTAATAGCACTTAGCTTCTATTTAAAGTAGTTCATATTCTTATTCTAACCTGTTCTTCAAAAGTTATTCTTTTGAAGTACAAATGTCAATCAAACCTTAGAAGCCCTAATCCTTCTTTGAAATACTCAATATTTCTTAAACAACATGTTCTTCAAAAGTTATTCTTTTGAAGTATAATATCAGTAATCATCAACCATGTCCTGTAGAACTTAAAATTGACAACTGTTCTTTACATACTATTCCATCACTATTCTTTATGTGTAAGATTGTTATGATGTCTTATATCACTTGATTATGATGCTAATATAACCAAACCCTAATAAGAACCTTGTTTGAGAACCATTCTAAAAGTGCAACCAACCCTAAAGAAATCTTTACAACTCACATATCTTAAATCATCAAGGTTAGCTTACGCTCGGGCGATTGCATCTCATACTATGCATTATAGCATCTTTGCCAGTTCTTTAAACATTGTCCTTACCGGACGATGATGGTATTTCAGAATTTGGAGTTATCACGTAACGAAGCTTTTGCCTGCATAATCTTGCAGTCAAGAAAGGCAAGTTCATCGCTTGCTCATGTCATTTGATTATTTTTATCAAATTATATGCAAAGTACTATACTTATCACTCATGCATTGAAAAGCAAAGTATTATTTTACAATTATGAATATGACTATGTGGTGGGCAATGGAACCATGGTATGTGTTGATATGGTGGAGGTTCCATTGCAATGGGTTATATCACCCTAGGATTAAATTACCAATGCCGTCCAGTGATTCTAGCGCCGTACATATCGCGTTGACCATAAGATCTATAATGGCTCTGGGGAAGTCAGCTGTATCTTTTCCCTTCTGCACGCCAACGGATCGGAGAGACGGTGGGGTGTCGGAGGCACCGCCGCAATAGGTTGGGAAATCCTTTTAAATCCCCATCCATTGGTGATGGTAATCTCTTCCGATCTATGAAGGATTGTCCGGAGTACACCATGAGTAAAGCCGTATTATCGGGGGAAGTCTACCGGAGGTGTAGGGTCGGACAAAAGGGTGGGTTTGAGGTCGCGGAGAAGGCGGTGTGGACTTGGATCTTACACCTGGCCTCACACCAAAGGAAGTGTGGACGGGAAAGATATCGCCTGGTTGGCAACAAGGATAAGGTCTCTTATGGGAAAAGTAACGCACCTCTGCAGAGGATACTGAATTGTGACTGTCACTCCCTGTTCGGGAAGGGAAGCTGCGAACGCGGCAGGAAAGGAACTCCACGAAGTTCCGGTCAACCTCGTGAAGGCCGACGGGCATAGTTTTCAGAATAAAATAAACCTTTTGAAGAAATGATTATGAAAACCTGCATTGGCCTATGACTTTCCGGTCTATGGCTGTAGCTAGTGCATGATACACATATTTCCTAATATGAACTTGCCGAGTACGCTCGTACTCATTCTATCTCGTTTGAACCCCCTTCTTAGAGCAAGGCACCGAAGGAGAAACTACCGTGGAACTCGAAGACAAAGGAGTCAAGCTGCAACGAGATGAAGAATCCAATCAAAGAAGTCAATGGAGTCAACTTCTGCATCAGCTATAATGGAAACCTAGACTAGTAATAGAAGGGAACCTTGCCCTAATCATAGCACCTAAGTAGCTAGATTTCTATAGCAAGCCAAGTAGCTCTTGAACTTGAGTTAGCAATAATATAGATTACGAGTCGTTCTTCTGGAGCTTTATTTGAAGTTTTACCTCACTGTAAAGTAGGAGGGTGTGTGGATCTTATGTAAACTGTTCGTGTGTACTTCTATAGACATACCTTGGACTCGCATATGTTTCTGTTGTACCACTCTGAGAGATGTAATATGGGTGGAACGGTGTTTCACTTGTGTTATGTCAACGACTTGTGTACTACACCATGCAGTGGTACACTGGGTCATCACACCTGGGCTGCAGCATCCTCCGCCCGAGCTGCCTCCTACAACGCCGCCATATGGGGGTGGGGCCGCCGGAGGGGCCACCATCGCCTCCCCGAGCGCCGTCCTGGCCTCGGCGAGCTCGGCCCTGGCGTCGGCGATTTCCGCCCTGACCTCCGTGAGGCGCTCACGCCCTTGCGCGCGCTCTGCCGCCTCCGCCTCCACCTCCGCCGCCTCCAGGTCCAGCGCTGCTCAGGCTCAAACGCGTTGGCGACTAGCTGCTTGACCTCGTCCGGGTGGGCTTGGCGGCACATCTAAACAACCTGATCCCAGCTACGGTTATGCTCGGCCATAGATGGATGCTAGGGTTTAGCCTGAGGTGTGCCTGTCACCTCTGCGGGTGTCCACCATATATAGCCATGGCGAGGCGGGAAACGGTGTTGCCACGTATGCTCGGCCATAGATGGATGCTAGGGTTTAGCCTGAGGTGTGCCTGTCACCTCCGCCGGTGTCCACCATATATAGCCATGGCGAGGCGGGAAACGGTGTCGCCACGCGCGAAACACCGGCGAAACTTGCCAGTGTGTTGGGCAAGCGCGGGAAGACCGTCGTCAGGCGGGAACCGGTAATCACTGGCGGCATGCCTCGACGGGACGTTAAACCGTTATTCGCTGTCTCCGCTAAAAAATATGTTCGCACCGTTGGGATACCCCCGACGCAAATGGTCGCTCTCGGCTGCATGGCATCCACGGGCCAACGAACACAATCGGACATTTTGAACATCCAAAGCCCGTTGAAGATACCCTAAAGGGAGCAGTTTAGATGAAAACTCGTGCTAATTAATTAATACATTGCTAAATACGGAGCTGATCTGTTTGCAACCAGGTCAGCTCTGAAGTTGCTGGTATGTGCAACGAAATATTAAAGTTGCTGGTCTGTGCAACATTCACCCGAAGATTTACTGGTATGTGCAATTTCCTCCGAAATAGATCGCCCCCGCTGCGCTCAGGACCCTGGCTATGTCGTCGTCGTCAAGCGACCAAGCATCGGGCATGCAAGGCGGCGAGACGGCGCAATACCGCGCGTGCTCCAACAAGATGTCACTGCTGGCGAAAATCTCGGCGCGCGCATCATGAGGTAACAGTCAACCCATCAATTATTGTTGTACTCTGTCCAGTCCCCCCCTCCCTGCACGAGTGATAGTCCTGACGCCGGGATTGTTTGGATGTTCATGCAGCCATGCTTTACCGCAACAACTTACTAGCTAGGCAACTTTGGATCGCCGAGACTACCCGTAGTGTCTTTTTAAATTTTTACAATCAATAACACGTCATATTATAATAAGTAATGGATAGTACAAGGTAGAGATACAATAACTCTACCGCAACTACTTATTTTTCTTTTCGAAATGGGGCAACTCTATTTCTGCATCTCCGGTGCATACGGCACTTTGTTGCATTATTTACATATTATGAGTACTTACGGATTATTATAAATCATGGATCACTTAAAGTCTCAACATGGATAAGCCACTTAAAAGTAACTAAAAACCAAAATAAAAAAGGCAAATAGTCTTCATGTAAGGCGTCTCTCGGACCGCCAACCGCACCGGCAGTAAAAATCCCATGCTACCTTTGCCAAACGGTAACACCCAGCATACATGTCCTAGCATGCGTTTCCAGTGGGTGGAGACATGACCATATATGGATTCAGTGCGTGATCAAATAGATAACCTGAAGAAATGATGTTGTTAAAGATAAAACCGGTATGGACATGCCAAATGACACATGGTAAAGCCCACACACAAACTCTAATGTGGTCTTTATCTTTTTTTGCCACCCCGTTTAACCAATTCCCGAATAACTTTTTAATATTAGTCGGCGGAATACTGAAAGTCATAAAAAATTTCTCCTCGAAATTCTTGCGAAAGGACATGTAAAAACTAAATGTTGTATTGTCTCATCTTGATCACAAAAACAACATTTAGAACAACCCTCCTGATTCCGTTTAGTTAAATCATCTTTGGCGAGGACCACCTTACGACGAAGGAACCATATAAAATTCTGATCTTAAGTGGCACCTTAATTTTCCAAATGTAATTTTTGAGATAGACTGTATGTCCATTTAGCAAGTCAATGTACATAGATTTAATAGTAAATACCCTCGAGGGAGTTAGGTTCCACCGGAAAACATCCCCATCATCAGAAAGTTGAACAAGCATAAGTCTCAGCACTAAGTGAATCCATCTATCCCATTTATTTTCCGATAGAGGAGTCTCCTTAAACCTATGTTTAGAGGAGCTGAGGACATGACATTGGCTACTGTAACATTTGTATGATTTACAATGTGATATACGGTTGGATACAGATAACAAAGAGGCTTATCCCCTAACCAGGCATCTTCCCAAAAATCTAGTATTTTGACCATTACCTATCATGAGCGAGCCTCTCTTGAAAATTTTATCTTTAACATTCATCAACCCTTTCCAAAATGAAGAGTGCCTTTGTTTTGTTGAAACCTGAGAAAGAGTTTTAGTTTCTCAATATTTGGTTTGTATGAGTTCTTGCCACACACCTTGTTCATTTATAAGCTTATATAGCCATTTTGTAAGTAAACTTTTACTCTTTAACTCTAAAACTTCTACACCTAACCCACCTTGATCCTTCGGTGTACAAATAATATCTCATTTTGTTACCTTATAATTTTTCTTGTGGCCATCAGTTTGCCAAACGAACGAGATCTGAAAAAGTATAATCTTTTCCTTACCCCTATAGGTATTTCTAAGAACGACAACATAAACATCGGCAAACTTGGGAGAACAGAGTTTATAAGAACAAGACGATCTCCCTAGGATAGCACCCTTCCAACCCAACTACCGATTTGTTTTCTAAAAGCGATATTCTACAGGTTTCCACTCACCATTTTTTTTAGTTTTAAAAATGAATAGGAATCCCTAGATACCTAAAGGGTAGCGATCCTATTTCACACCCAAAAAGAATCGTGTAATCTGCCTCATCATCTTTAGCTTTCCCAAAAAAAATCTCATTCTTATGAAAGTTTATTGCGAGACTCGACAATTTTTCAAAAAATACAAAGCACTAGTTTCCTATTAAGAGATTTTTCTAAGTCATGCTCCATAAAGAGAATAGTATCATCTGCGTATTGGATGTATATTCCACATTCGACTATATGTGGAATCAAACCACCAAATTGACCATCCGTTTTAGCTCGCGCTATCATGATTGCTAGCATGTCCGCGATAATGCTAAACAAAATAGGGGATAACAGATCTCCCTAAAGGAGCCCTTTCTTAGTTTGGAAGTAATGACCTATGTCATCATTGACTCTAATACCGACACTTCCCTTCTCTATGTACCGTTTCACACCATTTGGGATCGAAACCATTGATACACACAGTCTGCTGCAGGAAAGCCCAATTTACTTTATCATATGTTTTTTCGAAGTCAATTTTAAACAAGACTCCATCCATTTTCTTCCTATGAAGTTCATAGATGATCTCATGTAGGATCACCACCCCTCTAATATATGTCTATCTATCATGAACGCAGTTTCTGTTGGATGTACCACTTTCTCGGTGATGCCAGTCATTCGTCCCAACCTTAGTGAGTATACATTAAAGCCAACATTAAGGAGGCAAATTGGGCGGTATTGCTGAATTTGGTTGCATTTTCTTTTTTGGCAAAAAAATTATCATCCCAAAGTTAATATGAAATAAAGGATGCTCCCCTTTCTAAAAGCTAACAAATTTCTGAAAGTTCAGAGATGGTAAACCTAGAGGGGGGTGAATAGGTTTCTACAAATTTTAATTCTTTCTTTGCAATATTAGGCTTTGCGGAATATAAATGTGAGCCTAATACAAACTAGGTGAGACAACCTAGATGATAATGCAAGTAACTCAAGCACGAAGGTTCTCACAGATTAGATAACACAAGTAAAGATTTCGGTTAGAGATAACCGAAAGCACACGGAGACGAAGATGTATTACCGTGTTCCTTTCCTCAAGAGGAAAGTACGTCACGTTAGAGAGGTGTGGGATCCCACGAAGGATTTCCCAACACCACGAAGGCTCACCTTCTTCTCCGAGCTTACCTCATGAAGGAATAGCCCTTTCACTTGTGGTAGACTTTGAGGCAGCCTCCAAACCTTCACAATCTTTGTCAGGAGCAAATCCACATCCAGGATGCTTCCGGACGATTCTGGCCACCTAGGGTTTCCAAGAAACCCTAGAGAATAGGTATCTTGAAGAATACAAGGGAGAACAAGATTTGGCTCGGTGAGACTGTAGATCAAGACCTCCTCTAGCTTTTCCCCCGAGGGATTTGAGTATGGGTGGAGGAGGAGGGAGATATGAGGCTTTTGGTGCTTGCAACAAATGGAGTATTAGAAAGAGAGAGCTCTAGAACAGAGTATAGTGTAATTCCCTAACTGTTCTGATTTTCCCCGGTTGGCACGAGCACCACAGTCGGTCGAATCCTTGTTCTTCATCTTCTTGCCTTGTTTGTCAAGAATCCTTCTTTGGAACTGACATAACGGCCCACCTTGATCAATGGATGATCTTCATGGGCCCCTGGTTGGGCCGTAGGAGGTAGCACAATACTAGTTACCCAAAGGGTAATGTCCACATCAGGTGGAATCGACCGTGCCCATGCTGAACCCATCCTTGAGTAAGAAATCCCTAAGGTACTCATACCAAGCACGTGAAGCTTGCTTGAGACCATAGAGTGACTTATGGCGTAAATACACATGGTTGGGACGGCAGGGGTCTTCGAAACCCGGGGGTTGTGCCACATATGCAGTTTCTTTTAGGGGACCATTCAAAAATGCACTTCTCACATTCATTTGCTATAGCTTGAAATTATGAAAAGATGCAAATGCAAGCAAAAGGCGAATAGCTACAAGACGGGCAACCGGCGCAAAGGTGTCCTCATAGTCCATACCTTCTATTTGGGAAAAGCCTTGCGCCACTAACCTTGCTTTATTTCTTATGGCAATGCCATTCTCATATCGCTTGTTATTGAACACCCATTTTGTCCCAATGACATTTATGCGATGATCTTTGGGTCTCTCAATTAGATACCATACTTCATTGCGGGTGAAACATTCCAATTCTTCTTGCATGGCAATTACCCAATCCGGATCAACCAAGGCTTCGTGTACCTTGAGTGGCTCAAAATTAGACACACAAGCATGATGTTGACAATAGGTGATAAGTAATGCATGGTGTCTACGAGTTACCACTCCTCTTGAGATGCTACCAAAGACTTGATCCACTTTCATGTAACTTGCCCTTGAAGCAGGCTTCATCTTCCGAATGGGTCCTTCATGATCAATAAATTCATCTCTTGCTAGTTCTTGATCATGAGGAGCAACTTGAGCTTGACCATGGGATGAGGATGATTCTTGATCAACATCTTGATCTTTCTAAGGAGGATGAGGGTTTTCTTCTTGTTCTTCGGAATGCGGCTCATCTTGAGTATGAGATGAATCTTGGGCTGACTTGATGGTTCAGCTTGAGTTGAGCTAGGCTCCACTTGGGCTGAGAGTGAGGCTTCTTCTCCACTAGCTTGATCATTAATATGGATCTCCATGGGCCGAAAGTTCCCAATGCCCATAAGCTTGATGTCATTAGAAGGACCAGCATCACCTGCAGCACATGGAACAACTTGCTCCACTTGGGAGCCATTATCCTCCAAGAACTCCACATCACACTTCAGTAGTCCCATTGGTATAGGCGTGAGAGTTCTCCGCATATCCAACAAATATACCCTCTATAGTTCTAGTTTCGAATTTACCAAGCTTCTCTTTATTGTTTTTGACAAGACATTTGCATCCAAAGACACGAATGTACAAGACATTAGGCTTGTTACTTGTGAGAAGCTCATATGGAGTTTTGTTGCGCAATGGACGGAGGAAGAGCCGGTTGGAGTAGTGGAAAACAGTAGAGGTGGCTTCTCCCCAAAAATTATGGGGTGACTTAATTCACTCAACATAGTTCTTTCCATCTCAATAATAGTCTGATTCTTCCTTTCAACAACACCATTTTGCTGAGGGGTATATGGAGCTAAAAACTCATGCTTGATGCCCTCATCATCAACAAACTCTTGCATGGTGTAGTTCTTGAACTTGGTGCCATTGTCGGTTCTTATCACCTTGATCTCAGCTTCATACATTTGTTGAGCTTTCTTGGTGAAGATGATGAACTCCTTATAGGTCTCATCCTTAGACTTAAGGAGAAAGACCCAAGAGTATCTTGAGTAATCATCAACAATGAACAGTCCATATTTTCTCCCACCAAGAATATCATAATGAGATGGCCCAAAGAGATCCAAGTGAAGGAGCTCTAAAGTCCTAGAGGTGGTGATGATACTCTTGATAGAGTGTCTCTTCTTGAGTTGATTCCCAACTACACATGCACTGCGCACTCGATCCACTACAAGAAAAGTTGCCATGGCCGACGAAGTTGAAGTCGCGCCGTGGTTGCTGGTGTACCATGGCCGACGATTTTGGTCCCTCCGTGGTGCATGTCAAAACTTTTTTTTTCTCGTTTTTGAGGCCACCTAGCCCGACGAAAGCGGCCAAAACGTCGCGTATGGTGGCCCGGGACGTGGTGCATCGCGAATTCTCGGGTTCGCCGGCCGAGT
>NW_025900448.1:0-16684 GCF_022539505.1 Lolium rigidum | reverse complement strand
GTGGAGATAGCATCCCAACTTCTCAATCGAAGGGGACACTCCAAGAATTTATCTAAGACATCTCTATATCTCTATTGAAGAAGAGTTCCTCTACATGAAAACACTAGGAAGGGTCACCCCATTTTGTTTCATTTTCCTCAACCATCTCCACATGGTCGGCACAACATCTTTCCCGTACCCTTCCAGGTACTTCCAACACACGCATTTCCTTTGGAAATCATTTTCAAAACCAAAACTCGACACAGCTCCGTAACGGCCATCCCAACCGTCCATGACCGCGGACGCGGCTATTCGAATAGTTTTGACTCGCAGAGTTTGCACACTTTCACCACAACTATCCGGATACCTATCGTGTGGGCATCATCCCCGCATAACGACATATGCCACGACGGATACCCGGACATAACCTTTCGCCCATTCGACTTAACACGAGGTCCTACCCTATGGAGTATGTACCTCCCCGGCACCGTGGCAGCTCACCTCCTCTAGAGCGTGGCTCCACCGCCAAGCCAGGAGACCCATAGTGTCTTCCGGACGGGTCAGCCCCGAAGGCCTCCCGTTATACTATTGTCCCAACCTCGACAACCCGGACTCGGGGGTAACCGTACCCTTGTATAGTTGTGCGGTGCCTCATGCTAAGAAGAACAAACGTCAAGTTAAGCCCCGTGCCCACGTTGGAGTAGCTATGGTTGCGCTGTGTAATTGTTCCGGGCGAATACAAAGAACCATGTGTCGTTTTTCTCAAAACCCAAGTCACACACACATTCCTTTTCTCAAACATCTTTGACAAGATCCTTTTTTCCTTCATAAACCATACACTTGGGTAAGGTTATCTCACCCAAGGTTTTCATAAACATTTACAACAAGGTAAACCTTGAGGGGTTCCCAACCTAAAGTTTTATGTAAGAGCTAAGATACATTGATGGCACGATGCTAGCCATCATACCACTAAGGAGATGATAATTGAGGTGTCAAGGAGAGCATACATACTTAGAATAAGCATGCATAGGGACAACATAAGTAGGATGATTCAACAAGGGTCATGATGTTAATCATCATACCGCTAAGAAGATGATAAAATAGATGGTTAAGGGGGCATACATTCTCAGGGTGTGCATGCATAAGATCAACAAGGGGTTCAACATACTCGAGAGTAAGTATGCAGAACATCAACAAGGGGTTCAAGAAGGGTGTCAAGAGGTCGACACACACAAGATAAGTGGGCATACCCATCACATTTAGAGGGTACACCAAGATCATGGTGTTGACAACCACCATTTACAAAAAGGGGTTTGTCGGCGAGGTGCCAAAGAGAGTAAACATGCTCACGGTAAGCATGCTCCGACAACAAAAGTAGAAATCACACGAGATAGATCAAGAGACAATAATAATAACAAAGTAATCACAATATGTGATTAAATATTCAGAGATCAAGAGATGGCTTGCCTTGGCTTATTTGTCCCTGTACTTCTTCAACTTCATCAATATAAGAATCCCAACAACATATATAAATAAAATCCTCGTCCGATTCCACTTCTTCTTCTCCGGAATTGTTCGCATCTATCGCCGGAAAATAAAAAAAAAGGAACACAATCAATCAAATTGCACCAACAAACAAACATACAACAATCAACAACTAACCATGCAACCAAGGTATAACATACAAAAGACTTATAGATACCACAAACAACTTAAAGAGTTTTAATTTAGAAAACCCCATTTATTTACCTAGTAGAGATATGCGTGCATCACAACTTGGCAATTGCCTCTCTCGGTTATCACCATGGTATAAACAATTATCCCCTGGTAGATAACATCATGAAGAGGACAAGAGCATTAGTTTGGCATCACAAACATTCACAACATAATTTCAAACATTTTTGGAAAAGTAGAAAACAGTTTTCCTAACTTAATTTGTTCCCATAACACTACAACCAAAATAGGAAGCAAACCATATTCCACATCATTTGAGAACTTAAGCAAAACAAAAGAGCTAATGTTAGGTTGCAGAGGTTTTATTTTGCAAGCATAAGACAAGGGTTGCCCATCTCTACTAAAAGAGTTGGTCAAGGGTTTTAAATAAACCGAAAAGTTTTGCTTCAACAATGCATGTCACACATAAACATTACTAACAGCAACAAATATGTATGAACAGAGACTAATAACATTTTTCCTAGATAACCAGTACTAATACAAGACTAACCCAATTGGAATCACCCAAAAAGGTTAATCCTACTATTTTAGGAATTTCTTTGAATCTGACTGTCCAGAAAACAAGATCTGTAAGCCATAATTCGTAGAAAAATCCTAAAAATATGAGGCCACTTGCATTTGAAAGGTAATTAAACAGAGATGCATACACAATTGGATTTGGGTTCAAATTATTTCTGAAACTCTCACAAATGGATTTACAAATTTACTGCATGTCTGTACCATTTTCTTTCTTTCTGGAGTTACAGAACAGATATAGTTTTGAAACTTGTTTGAGGTGATTAAGAAAACACTCAGTAGTCTTACAGAATTGGAATCACTCAATTAGGTTCAAAAATGGATTTTTGATGAATTAAAAGCTAACAGCCATGTCTGCAGAACACACAGAACAAGTTTAATTCACCACAAATCGTACATAAATCATAAAAATATGAGGTCAGCTGCATCTGAAAGGTATTGAATAGGTGGTTCTTACCCAGTTGGTTTCATTCAAAAATTCTTTCCCAAGCTTCTGGTTTAATTCGACAAAGTCAGATCTGACCAGATCTTGATCTGTGAACCATTTCAGTTTCAGGAGGTCAATCGAAGTGAAACCACCGCCAAAATGAAGGTACTGAAGTGGGCTTTCACCCACAGTTGAGTTTGCTCAAAAAGGTTTTGTAAAACGGGAGAAATCTAAGAAACAGTGATTCTGCATGTTTCCAGGACTTTATTTACCATGCAAAATCCGTAACGAATTTGAGGATGAGACCAACGCCAAGTTGTAGATCTTTTAAATACCTATCTGCGGAACTTTGAGTCACTCGATTTGGATCTGCACACGAGATTTGGCGGATTTTTCAAGTTCGTACCAGAATCTGAAACAGCAAGATACAGAAATTACTGCAAGGTTTTGGACGAACTTTGCTCAAGAACTTCAGATCTGAGGATAGCTCAAGCTTCTCCATGCTTGGACCAACATGCACCTGCATCAAGATCCAATATGGTGAGAGGAGAAAGGAGAAATAGGGCTGGATTCATCAAAGATTAGGGGAGAAGAGAGTGAGAGGGAAGCTCTCATGGTGAGGGGAAGCTTGAGGGAGGAGGGAGCTTCATCTAGGTGGATTTCCATGGCCATGGCCGGCCATGGAGCTTGGGAGGAGCAGCAGCTCGTGGGTAAGAGGTATGAGAGGAGTGTGAGGGAGTGGAGGAAGGAGTGGGGAGTGAAAAATGAGAGCAAAGAGAGGAGGGGGTGGCCGGCTATGAGGTTTTATAGAGGGAGGGAGTGGTGGCAGCTCTTCACTTGATTGGCCAAGGTGGGTGGCTGCCCATTTAGTGATTGGGGTAGTTGGGAGGCAAAGCTTGTGGAGGAAGGAAAAGAAGAGGAAGGGGCTGGCCGAAAATTTTGCCATGCCAACATAATTGGCCGGCTCCATTCTTGCCAAATACAAGTGAACAATGTGAGGGAGAGGCACAACATCCATGTGAATAGATATGTGCATGATGTTGAGGAGAAAATGTCAAAGAGTGACTTTGATGATGATAAAAATAGAAGTAGATACATATAGATAAAAATAATGGGAAGGGTGACATGTACTCCAAGGATAATTGTTACCACTAGGGTTGGGACTAACAAAAGATGAAAAATAGACCCAAAGGTATATTTGATGATTAGAAGTTTTTATTTGAATTCAATTTTGGAAGGATTGGGATTGATCACATGCAACAATGCATGAGCCTGTCAAGGTAGATGGGATGGTGAGTTAAGTATTCCAATACTCACAAGGATGAATATTTTGACATAAGTCACCAATTCATGAGGTTAAGGTGGTGATGGAAAAGAATAGAGGAGTGAGATAGATATGATGAAATATAAGATGTGCAAGTGTTGCCATTTGAAAGAGAGTTTATTTGAAAGGTATGAGACACACCTCAATTGTCTAGAGACAATTGGGAATGAACTCAAGTGAAATGGAATTTTGAAGATGTTGAGAGAAAACTAGTTGGAACATAGGAGTTCAAAATATTCTACTTACTCTCTCAAGTAAAGTAGAGTTTTTCTTAATTGTAAAATAAGCAAGAGGAAAACAAGAAATGGTATAAGTACCATAAACAAGCCTTTTGTTAAAAAGAGCACAAAATAGAAAGTAATGTTTCTGAAATCAGTACTTGTTAGAAATGGGATGAGAAAACAAAACCCACTTCAGTTCCTTGTTTTCCTTGAAGAAGTATCTTGAAAAGTTTTAGTAAAACTAGAAGTAGTTTTGTGATCAAAACTAGAGAAGGAAAATCAATAGGATTTTTGAGAGAGAAAACAAAATTAGGGAGAAGTGTTCTCAAGGGTAGATGATCCCAAGTTTTGGATTAAGGATGATTTAAGCTAGATTGCTCAGAGAGGAAAATCAAGATGGCACACTCATGTTGCCGTCAGAAGGAGAGTTTGATGTAGTAGCAAGGAAAACAATTTTTCCTAAGTCACGCATGTGTTTTATTTGGTGAGTTGCTTGTTTAACCACTAGGGGTGTGGTTCTATGAGGTAGCTCAAGACAAAACTCAACAAGCAAATCAAGACAACTCATCTACCAACAGATCAAGGCAATTCATCATAACAAACAGATCAAGGCAATTCATCTTAATTAGTCTATATAAAAAGTTTTTGTTCCCCCTGATTTTTGCATTATGGACAAATAAACAAGGTTGCAAAAGTTGGGGTGTTACACATTCCTTGTCTTTGCAATACATAGCTCATGGGAAAATAGCTTAAAAACTATTGTGGTATTGAATATGTCGCTTATGTATCTTATTTCTTATAAGTTGCTTGTTGAGCGGTAACCATGTTTCTGGGGACGCCATCAACTTTTACACCTTTGTTGAATATCATGTGAGTTGCTATGCATGTTCGTCTTGTCTGAAGTAAGGGTGATTTATCATGATTAAATGGTTTGAGTATGCATATTGTTAGAGAAGAACATTGGTCCGCCAACCAAAGCCATGTATCATGGTGGAAGTTTCAACTTGGACATTAATCCTCAGAATCTCTTATGAGAATATTATTTGTTGTTGAATGCTTAAAGCATTAAAAAGAGGAGTCCATTATCTGTTTTCTATGTTGTCCCGGTATGGATGTCCTCAAGTTGAGATCTATCAAAATCGAGAAATCAAATGCGATTTATCTCCTTGGACCTTTGTGCAGGTGGCATAGAGGTACCCCTTTGTGACACTTGGTTGAAACATATGTAATGCAATGATAATCCATGGAAGTCCGAGCTAATTAGGAAAAGGTGCGGGCACTATTGGTATTCGATGCATGAGGCTTGCAACTTATAGGAGGTTTTATGCACAACACATATGAATTATTACTACCGTTGACAAAATTGTTTCCATGTTTTCAAATAAAAAGCTCTAGCACATGAGTAATCCATGCTTCCTCTCGCGAAGGGCATTTCTTTTACTTTATGTTGAGTCAGTTTACCTACTTCTTTCTATCTTAGAAGCAAACACTTGTGTCAACCGTGTGCATTGATTCTTACATGTTTACTTATTGCACTTGTTATATTACTTTATGTTGACAACTATCCATGAGATATACATGTTACAAGTTGAAAGCAACTGCTGAAACTTAATCATCCTTTGTGTTGCTTCAAAACCTTCTATTAAGAATCTATTGCTTTATGAGTTAACTCTTATGCAAGACTTTTTGATGCTTTACTTGAAAGTACTATTCATGAAAAGTTTTTGCTATATGATTCAGTTGTTTAGTCATTATCTTTTTGTTAGCAAACTATATACCATTGCTTTGAGTCACTTCATTCATCTCATATGCTTTACAATAGTGTTGATCAAGATTATGTTGGTAGCATGTCACTTCAGAAATTCTTCTTCTTATTGTTTACCTACTCGAGGGCGAGTAGGAACTAAGCTTGGGGTTGCTTGATACGTCTCCAACGTATCTATAATTTTTGATGTTCCATGCTAGTTTTATGACAATACTTACATGTTTTGTTCACACTTTATATCATTTTTATGCATTTTCTGGAACTAACCTATTAACAAGATGCCGAAGTGCCAGTTCCTGTTTTCTGCTGTTTTTGGTTTCAGAAATCCTACACAGGAAATATTCTCGGAATTGGACGAAACAAAAGCCAAACTTCCTATTTTCCTCGGAGGGTTCCAGAAACGCGAAGGAGAGTCGGAGGCGGCCAGCAGGGGACCCACACCATAGGGGGGCGCGGGCCCACCCCTGGCCGCGCCGCCATGTGGTGTGGGCACCCCCTGGCTCCTCCGAGGCCGCCCTTCCGCCTATATGTTCTCTCCGTCGCGAAAACCCTAAATCGTCAAGCCATATTCCACGATGAGTTCCGTAGCCGCCGCCATCGCGAAGACAAGTTTCGGGGCACAGAAGTCTCTGTTCCGGCATGCCGCCGGGATGGGGAATTGGCCCCGGAGTCATCTCCATCGACACCACCGCCATCTTCATCGCCGTTGCTGTCTCCTATGATGAGGAGGGAGTAGTTCTACCGGTAGATATGTGGTTCATCTCTCTCTCCCATGGTGTGATCTTTATGTGATCATGAGCTTTGTATCACTATTAATCTATGTGCTACTCTAGTGATGTTATTAAAGTAGTCTATTCCTCCTCCATGATGTAAAGTTGACAATGTGTGCATCATGTAGTACTTGGTGTAGGTTATGATTGTAATCTCTTGTAGATTATGAAGTTAACTATTACTATGATAGTATTGATGTGATCTATTCCCCCTTTCATAGCTATTGGTGACAGTGTGTATGCTATGTTAGTACTCGGTCTAAATTGCAACGGTCTATTATGCACTCTAGAGGTTACTTTAATATGAACTCCGGATGTTGTGGAGCTTGTTTACTCCGGCTTGAGGTGTGCTCTTGTAGCCCTACACAATGAATGGTGTTTGTTATCCAACAAGGGAGTTTTTGAGAGTAGCACAAGTGAGGAGAAGTTATTTATTTATTATGTGATCATTGTTGAGAGTGTCCACTAGTGAAAGTAGGATCCCTAGGCCTTGTTTCTAAGCATTGAAACACCGTTTCCAACAAGTTCTGCTACATGTTCGCTTGCTGCCATTTTTATTTCAGATTGCAATTGCTACTTATAATCATCCACATTACTTGTATTTCACTATCTCTTCGCCGAACTAGTGCACCTATACATTTGACAAGTGTATTAGGTGTGTTGGGGACACAAGAGACTTCTTGTATCTTAATTGCAGTGGTTTCTTGAGAGGGATATCTCTGACCTCTACCTCCCTGAGTTCGATAAACCTTGGGTGATTCACTTAAGGGAAACTTGCTGCTGTTGTACAAACCTCTGCTCTTGGAGGCCCATGTAACGACCCGGAAAAACCCCATATATTTGTTTTTCTCCGCTGCTTGTTTTTCCGTGTCGTTCCAAGTCATCATGGCATCATGCATATATTTTCAACATCAAAAATATTTTATTAAACCCAATTTTATTCTAGTATAATCCCATCTTTTATTTCAAATTATAATCCTTCTTTCTCTCGCTAAATTTCATTGCTAAAATATATTTAGAAATGGGTTTAAAACTAACAACAAACTAATAACGAAAAACAGTTTTTAAATAAAAAAAGGGGAGGCAGCAAACCAACCGGCCAGGCCAAGTGGCCCAGCCGGCGGCCCAGCCAGGAAACCAAACCGCAGCCACCCCGACCCAGCTAGAGCCCACCAGGGCAAACCCTAGCTATCCCACCGGCCACCCTGGCCATTTTGCAGAAACCCCCTCCCACCGCTGGCAAGTTTCGCCATCGGGTCCTCCCACCCATCTCCACTCTGCTCTCTCCCTCTCCCTCTCGATCCCGAGCCGCGACGCCCCGCTCGCTGCCTCGCTCTCCTCCCTGTGGCCGTCCCGTCGCCTCGCCACCTCCCTCCCCGAGCGCTGGCAGCCGCCGCTCGCCCCTGCTCTTCCCCGGCCGGCGGACGTCCTCCTGCAGCGTGCCGCCACCTCCCTGGTTCCTCCTCTCCCGCGGCCGCGCGCCCTCCTTCCCCACGGCCGCGCGCTCCTCTCCTCCTCACCACCAGATGCCGACGGCGCCGCCAGTTCCTCCTCTCTCTTCCCCTTTTTCTTCTCTGCAAGCACCGAGCGCCACCGTCACTTCCTCGTCGGCGCCCCGTCGTCTCCGGCCTCCCCGCACCAAGCCAACGACACCGTTCGACGCGCCTCGTCTCTCTGGTCCTCCTCGTGCAAGGAATCGAAGAAGGAGGCCTTCAATCGAGCACAAGCCACCGTTCCCTTCTTTATCTCCGGCGGGAAAATCCTCGAATTCCGACCGCTGTGGCTCCCCTCCGTCACTGGCGACCACACCATCACCTTCTTGGTGAGCCCGCGAACCTCCTGGACACCCCGGTTCACCTCCTCGCTTCCTGTTTCCTCCTACTCTTGATGATGCCGACGCCTCCTCCGCAGATCCTCGCCGCCGATACCTCTCCGGCGACCTCCTGCAAGCAGCACCGCCTCCATCTTGTCCGCTCCACCAAGGAGTACCCCCGACGGTCATCGATGCCTCCTGGAATCCTCTACCTCGCCCGCGCGCGCCATGCCAACCTCCTGGTGGTCACCGCCGTCCGTCCGCGCGCAGGCATGGTTTGCCAGCGTGGCCTCCACGTCGACATCTGGCCCCACATGGCCCGCTGGGTACATCGCCTCTGGGTGAGAAAAGTTCCTTCCGATCCAGATCTAGTTCTTTTTGCAAATGCCCCCCTGTACCTTTTTCAGTATCAATCCAGCGTCCCTGACGCGGACGCTTTCCAACAAAACCCCCTGCACGTTTTTCAAATGAACCCGGGGTCCTTCCCCCTGTTTGAAAATTATTTTCGAGTCCTTTTCTAATTAAAATAAATCTGTTTTCTATATTATAAATACTAAAAACTAATCTGTTAATAACTTTTATTTGGTAACTCAAAATAAAAAGTGTTATATATGAAAATTATTCAGAAAAATGCAAGGATCATGAATATGCCATTCATACATCTGTTTGCATCTCGCATCATGTCGTGTCGTGATAGATTTGCATTATCACCTCACATGTATGCGGAGTATTTCGGAATCCCAATTAGGTTTTCCCGCTCCGTTTAATATTGAAGTAGCGCACCCCTGCCATGTCTTGCCATGCTAATCAACACTTAACTTTGTCGGTAGAAAATGCAACTCCAACATAACTTGCTTGTCTGGGGTTTCAACTCTGATTAAATTGGATAAGTTGCATTGCACCATATCTCCCATGTCATGCATATCATCTTGCTCATGCTGATTCTTCTTTATCCGTAGTAGTAAGACTTGCACACGTTTGTTGTAGCTCTTGCTTCTTCCCGGATAGGATCGCGAAGTGGTGTGGTGAGATACGAAGAGTCCTCCGGATGTTCCTCGGCAAGCTATAACGAGCAAGCATTTCCCTATACTCCTGTCCCTGCAGGAGTCGCTCACCTATTTTATTTTGCCTTCTCCCTTATGCTATCCTTAAGTTGCATTCTTGTCACGTGTCCTTTCCACTTGTTACCTTAAGCAGCCCATATTGCCGCCATCATCTCCCACGGCTATTGTTTGGTTATCGAGTCTGCCTTGCGAGTCGTAGTGCATGCTAGTGTTGTCTTATCTTGTTACCGTTGTTGTTATCTTATCGGGTTATATGTTGGGAAGAATCATGGTTACTTTAGTTATTGATATTTGTTTAGCGGAGGCATCGGTGGGTCAGCTGATCGTTTTGTGACGGCTCACTTGTGTTTCCTAAATAACTTAGGATCCGAGTTCTTGTTATCTGTTCCGAGACTGAGCGCTCTAACCACACGTGGGTATGCTTACCGGGTCTCCCCTCGACCACTGCCGGAATCTACAGCTTTGTCCAGTGGCCACAATTAGTTTGAATGTTTGTTTGTTTCTCTCGGGCGTGCAAGCTTGTTTCTTTGTGGTCGGATGATATGATGTTACTTTTGGGGAATCTATGTGCCTTGTAACCCCCCTGTCTCTTGCACGCTCGTAGGATGCGGTGCCACTGCGAAGTGGTCATCCCGCTGGGCACTGTCCACCTAGCACGCAGTCGCAATAGCTGAGTCCGCTTTGGAGCACGGCCGGACTCTGATTCGGGTTTAACTTAGTTAGGTGGCTTCCTGGACATTGTTGTAGTGAAGGAGAGTGTGTGTCGTGATATCCACTCGTCGTAAGTGGGTTGATCGTGCGTGTGGGCACATTTGGGCACCCCTGCAGGGTTACATCTTATCGATAAGCCGTGTCCGCGGTTATGGACGACTTGGAGCTGTATGACTCGACCATAGACAACTTACACCTGTTGTTTATTAATAATAACTTGCATAGTAAGTTAGCACAACTTCACTAATAAATGGTTAAAACTTGACAACCGCGTGAGGTGCCTTTGTAAGTACCTCCTGGCGAGGGGGGAACACATCGGTTGGGTTATGTTGCAGAGTATAGAACTGTTAGTTTATGCGCTCTCTCATCTTCTCCAATTAGACGAATGTGGTAGAGTGTCTCTATAGGTTTTTAGTGCTTGCGCGCTGCCGCTTAACTCCACCATATTGCCTATGACGTTCCTCTTGCGTCCTCTAAGTCCCCTGCGTGCCTCAAGTACAAAGGACGACTGGTTGACGAATGCTTATACGTCTTGAAGTCTTGTTAAGTACGAACCCGTACTTATTGCTGCTTCTACGGGATATAACCGGGCAGGTATGAAGATATGTTCGATGAAGACGACGTTAGCAAGGTTACCCTTCCGGCTTGGCCCGGGCAGGGTTATGGACGCCGCTGGTTATCTTCGGGACTCTTAGTCCAATTTGTATCTTGTCCGTACTCGGACGTATTTGATCTTCTCGTATGATTTGGATCTTTGTATTGTATATTTGTATCCCGACTCGTTGGAGTCGTTGTTGTAATATATGTATCTTGTGGGCTCTATTGTAATCCTGTTGTAATGTTACCGCTCGTGTTAATTCCTCTGGCATCACGTGTGTGATTCTTCGCGCACGTCGTGTCGGAGGGCGTCTCTGAATCGATATCGTGCGGATTTCGGCGGGACCGCTGGAATCCTCATGGTACCGGTTCCGGGGCGTCACAAGTTGGTATCAGAGCCTCAGGTTGACGGTACCCCACTAGTCCAGCCTGTAGGATAACCTTGCCAACGGACGTTGTGTCTAGTGTCAAAACTATTTTCTGAAAACTTGTATGATAGATCTGATTAGCTCTATTTTTCTCCTTACCTATATTCTTTCTCCTCTTACCTTTCCGAGTTTTGGGTCTTCTCTCTTATCTGTGTTTTTCCGAGTCTTAGGTTCCTACGCGGGTCGGACGATCTTTGCCCCTCACCTATTAGGTTCGTTCTTCGGAGGATCTCAGCAGAAGTGCATCATCATCGACAGCGGAACAACGACTTCTTGTTAGTGGTGTCGCCGATCTACGTGGAGCAATAACTCTTGTTAGTGGTGTCGAGGAGATCGACACGTCGCCAGAAGATCCGATAGTTCATCTCTCTCCCCCGTACCTTGAGGTGGAACCTCGGGGCGAGGTTCCTTGTTAGTGGTGTCGTTTGTAACGACCCGGAAAAACCCCATAGATTTGTTTTTCTCCGCTGCTTGTTTTTCCGTGTCGTTCCAAGTCATCATGGCATCATGCATATATTTTCAACATCAAAAATATTTTATTAAACCCAATTTTATTCTAGTATAATCCCATCTTTTATTTCAAATTATAATCCTTCTTTCTCTGCTAAATTTCATTGCTAAAATATATTTAGAAATGGGTTTAAAACTAACAACAAACTAATAACAGAAAACCGTTTTTTTTTAAAAGGGGGAGGCAGCAAACCAACCGGCCAGGCCAAGTGGCCCAGCCGGCGGCCCAGCCAGGCAACCAAACCGCAGCCACCCCGACCCAGCTATAGCCCACCAGGGCAAACCCTAGCTATCCCACCGGCCACCCTGGCCATTTTGCAGAAACCCCCTCCCGCCGCCGGCAAGTTTCGCCATCGGGTCCTCCCACCCATCTCCACTCTGCTCTCTTCCTCTCGATCCCAAGCCCGAGCCGCGACGCCCCACTCGCTGCCTCGCTCTCCTCCCTGTGGCCGTCCCGTCGCCTCGCCACCTCCCTCCCTGAGCGCCGGCAGCCGCCGCTCGCCCCTGCTCTTCCCCGGCCGGCGGACGTCCTCCTGCAGCGTGCCGCCACCTCCCTGCTTCCTCCTCTCCCGCGGCCGCACGCCCTCCTTCCCCACGGCCGCGCGCCCCTCTCCTCCTCACCACCAGATGCCGACGGCGCCGCCAGTTCCTCCTCTCTCTTCCCCTTTTTCTTCTCTGCAAGCACCGAGCGCCACCGCCACTTCCTCGTCGGCGCCCCGTCGTCTCCGGCCTCCCCGCACCAAGCCAACGACACCGTTCGACGCGCCTCGTCTCTCTGGTCCTCCTCGTGCAAGGAATCGAAGAAGGAGGCCTTCAATCGAGCACAAGCCACCGTTCCCTTCTTCATCTCCGGCGGGAAAATCCTCGAATTCCGGCCGCCGTGGCTCCCCTCCGTCACCGGCGACCACACCATCACCTTCTTGGTGAGCCCGCGAACCTCCTGGACACCCTGGTTCACCTCCGCGCTTCCTGTTTCCTCCTACTCTTGATGATGCCGACGCCTCCTCCGCAGATCCTCGCCGCCGGTACCTCTCCGGCGACCTCCTGCAAGCAGCACCGCCTCCATCTTGTCCGCGCCACCAAGGAGTACCCCCGACGGTCATCGACGCCTCCTGGAACCCTCTACCTCGCCCGCGCGCGCCATGCCAACCTCCTGGTGGTCACCACCGTCCGTCCGCGCGCAGGCATGGTTTGCCAGCGTGGCCTCCACGTCGACATCTGGCCCCACCTGGCCCGCTGGGTACATCGCCTCTGGGTGAGAAAAGTTCCTTCCGATCCAGATCTAGTTCTTTTTGCAAATGCCCCCTGTACCTTTTTCAGTATCAATCCGGCGTCCCTGACGCGGACGCTTTCCAACAAAACCCCCTGCACGTTTTTCAAATGAACCCGGGGTCCTTCCCCCTGTTTGAAAATTATTTTCGAGTCCTTTTCTAATTAAAATAAATCGGTTTTCTATATTATAAATACTAAAAACTAATCTGTTAATAACTTTTATTTGGTAACTCAAAATAAAAAGTGTTATATATGAAAATTATTCAGAAAAATGCAAGGATCATGAATATGCCGTTCATACATCTGTTTGCATCTCGCATCATGTCGTGTCGTGATTGATTTGCATTATCACCTCACATGTATGCGGAGTATTTCGGAATCCCAATTAGGTTTTCCCGCTCCGTTTAATATTGAAGTAGCGCACCCCTGCCATGTCTTGCCATGCTAATCAACACTTAACTTTGTCGGTAGAAAATGCAACTCCAACATAACTTGTTTGTCCGGGTTTCGACTCGATTAAATTGGATAAGTTGCATTGCACCATATCTCCCATGTCATGCATATCATCTTGCTCATGCTGATTCTTCTTTATCCGTAGTAGTAAGACTTGCACACGTTTGTTGTAGCTTTTGCTTCTTCCCGGATAGGATGGCGAAGTGGTGTGGTGAGATACGACGAGTCCTCCGGATGTTCCTCGGCAAGCTATAACAGGCAAGCATTTCCCTATACTCTTGTCCCTGCAGGAGTCGCTCACCTATTTTATTTTGCCTTCTCCCTTATGCTATCCTTAAGTTGCATTCTTGTCACGTGTCCTTTCCACTTGTTACCTTAAGCAGCCCATATTGCCACCATCATCTCCCACGGCTATTGTTTGGTTATCGAGTCTGCCTTGCGAGTCGTAGTGCATGCTAGTGCTGTCTTATATTGTTACCGTTGTTGTTATCTTATCAGGTTATATGTTGGGAAGAATCATGGTTACTTTAGTTGTTGATATTTGTTTAGCGGAGGCATCGGTGGGTCAGCTGATCGTTTTGTGACGGCTCACTTATCTTTCCTAAATAACTTAGGACCCGAGTTCTTGTTATCTGTTCCGAAACTGAGCGCTCTAACCACACGTGGGTATGCTTACCGGGTCTCCCCTCGACCACTGCCGGAATCTACAGCTTTGTCCAGTGGCCACAATTAGTTTGAATGTTTGTTTGTTTCTCTCGGGCGTGCAAGCTTGTTTCTTTGTGGTTGGATGATATGATGTTACTTTTGGGGAAGCTATGTGCCTTGTAACCCCGTTGTCTCTTGCACGCTCGTAGGATGCGGTGCCACTGCGAAGTGGTCATCCCGCTGGGCACTGTCCACCTAGCACGCAGTCACAATAGCTGAGTCCGCTTTGGAGCACGGCCGGACTCTGATTCGGGTTTAACTTAGTTAGGTGGCTTCCTGGACATTGTTGTAGTGAAGGAGAGTGCGTGTCGTGATATCCACCTGTCGTAAGTGGGTTGATCGTGCGTGTGGGCACATTTGGGCACCCCTGCAGGGTTACATCTTATCGATAAGCCGTGTCCGCGGTTATGGACGACTTGGAGCTGTATGACTCGACCATAGACAACTTACACCTGTTGTTTATTAATAATAACTTGCATAGTAAGTTAGCACAACTTCACTAATAAATGGTTAAAACTTGACAACCGCGTGAGTGCCTTTGTAAGTACCTCCTGGCGAGGGGGGAACACATCGGTTGGGTTATGTTGCAGAGTATAGAACTGTTAGTTTATGCGCTCTCTCATCTTCTCTAATTAGACGAATGTGGTAGAGTGTCTCTATAGGTTTTTAGTGCTTGCGCGCTGCCGCTTAACTCCACCATATTGCCTATGACGTTCCTCTTGCGTCCTCTAAGTCCCCTGCGTGCCTCAAGTACAAAGGACGACTGGTTGACGAATGCTTATACGTCTTGAAGTCTTGTTAAGTACGAACCCGTACTTATTGATGCTTCTACGGGATATAACCGGGCAGGTATGAAGATATGTTCGATGAAGACGACGTTAGCAAGGTTACCCTTCCGGCTTGGCCTGGGCAGGGTTATGGACGCCGTTGGTTATCTTCAGGACTCTTAGTCCAATTTGTATCTTGTCCGTACTCGGACGTATTTGATCTTCCGTATGATTTGGATCTTTGCATTGTATATTTGTATCTTGACTCGTTGGAGTCGTTGTTGTAATATATGTATCTTGTGGGCTCTATTGTAATCCTGTTGTAATGTTACCGCTCGTGTTAATTCCTCTAGCATCACGTGTGTGATTCTTCGCGCACGTCATGTCGGAGGGCGTCTCTGAATCGATATCGTGCGGATTTCGGCGGGACCGCTGGAATCCTCATGGTACCGGTTCCGGGGCGTCACAGCCCAACACTGTCTACAGGAATAGAAGCGTGCGTACACATCAAGCTATTTTCTAGCGCCGTTGCCGAGGAGGTAAGGTAAAAGGTATTCACATCCTCCGACTACTAAGCTATTTCCTAGCACTGTTGCCGGTGTGTGAGTGCTCGAAGGTATTTCCTTTAGATCCTGCAATTATATCTTTTTGTTTCTTGTTTTTATTTTCACTAGTTAGGCTTAATGGAAAACAACAAAAAAATTAGAGATCTTTATGAACTTTATATTGAATTAGGACATGATGTGTTTGAAGAGAGAATTAAAAAACCCATGGAACTTTGTTTGCAAAATAGTTGTAGCAATGTTATTAGCATGAACCCCTTGTCGATCTTATGCATGCTTACCCTGAGCATGTATGCCCCCTTGACCACCTATATTGTCCTCTTCTTGGCGGCATGATGCTTAACATCATGATCCTTATTGAATCTCCCTACTTATGTTGTTCATATACATGCTTACTCCAAGCATGTATGACCTCCTTTTGACACCGCAATAATCATCTCCTTAGTGGTATGATGGTTAGCATCACGCCCTTGTTGATAGCCTTGTTCTCCACAATAAAACCTTAGGTTGGGAAACCCCGATGTTTTATGTTTTGGAAAGACTTTTGAAAACTTTGGGAAGATGTTGTCTTGCCCAAGTGTTGTTTCAAGAGAAAGGTCTTGACGTTTTCGGAAAGTGGTGTATGGTTGGTTGTTGACCAACAAAGGAAGTGTGGGTAAAATGATTTTAAAGGAGCACTGCGTATAAGTGTTCGCCGTCCCAACTTTACTTGCGCAACCACAATTACCCCAACGTGGGCACGGGGCTTAGCTCGTAGTTTGTTCTTCTTAGCATGGGACACCGCACAACTATACAAGGGTAAGAGTACCCCCGAGTCCGGATTGTCGTTGGTGAAGACAATAGTTTAACGGGATGCCTTCGGGGCTACCCGTCCGGAAGACACTATGGGTCTCCTGGCTTGGCGGTGGAGCCA
This sequence comes from Lolium rigidum, assembly GCF_022539505.1. NCBI lineage: Eukaryota > Viridiplantae > Streptophyta > Magnoliopsida > Poales > Poaceae > Lolium > Lolium rigidum. The sequence goes on along the minus strand of NW_025900448.1, from coordinate 152 downwards.
CACTCAAAGTGAGGTGAGCTGCCACGGTGCCGGGGAGGTACATACTCCATAGGGTACGATCCCGTGCTAAGTCGAATGGGCGAAAGGTTATGTTCGGGTATCCATCGTGGCATATGTTGTTATGCGGGGATGATTCCCACACGATAGGTATC
>NW_025900447.1:0-15963 GCF_022539505.1 Lolium rigidum | reverse complement strand
CTGTAATATCCCAGTGTTTAGAGGCAATAAAAGGAGAGAACACCAAAGTGTGCATTGCATTCATGCATAGAAAATCCGGGGAATTTTCGCGCTTCAAATAAAACTTACCACAATGAATCGAAGTTTCACTTGACTTGCTGGAATTGAAGTAGATCATCAAGTCAAGCGCTATAAACTTCACTGTGATCTTTGTTAAAACCTTGTTTTGGGTAGAGATGATTTGATCTATGGATTAGACCAAATGGAATTATATTTACAACAACACATTCTTTAAGAATCAAACCCTAACTTATTAACACTTAAAAGTTAGCAACTACCTTTGTGTGTAAATTAATTCACTTCTAAACTTATTACCAAATAAGGTAAACCACGAGGTCTAAAGTGCATAAAAGCCACACCTTCTTATTTAAATCATAACTTATTAAGTATATGAAATATCATAAAACTAAATCCATTTACATTACGATTTATAGTTCAAACTATTTGAATCAAACTGACTATGAATATTTTGAAACACTTATGATCATGCCTTGGTGAAATCAAACACCAACTATCCAAATTTGAGGAATAACCTTCAACCTTGATCTTTTGATCAATATTATAATATAAATTCAACCCAATATGATATAGTGAGTCATCAACAATAATAAAACCATCCACAAGATATTTAGTAACAAATGCCACTTGGCTATCTAAAAATAAATCATATGAGAGGATAATGATCATGCCACATGTGATGAAAATATCTACATGACTTGCTTTCCAAGTTATGCCACCTCATGCTCAAAGGATTGCTATGGATGAGGGCATGACAACCAAGCACCTTACTCATCTAACCAACACAAGAGTCACCACCTATGTGTCATGATACTAGAGCTTGCCCAAGCCTATAAATAGAGCCACACCCTTCATCCATTTGCTCATCTTGTAGCATGATACATGTGAACAAACACATAGAGCCACTCCATATGAATTAGCTAGGATCAAGATGAAGAAGCTAGGAGGTGGAGGCATACCACAAGAAGAAGGTTTATCAGATTTCCTGAAGAACAAGCTACAGAATATTGCAAGGTAGAATCCCTAGGCAAACCATATATTTAGAGGATCATATCATCATCTCTTGAGTAGGATCTTAGGATATTCCAAGACATTGAGAAGTGAGAGAAGTTATAATACTAACCATAGCCATGTTCATACAAGAATATTATATAAGTACTAATCCTAGTTGTTCAAGTCAATATTTGATCTTAGAGGTGAGAACCCTATTCCAATAGCAATACCTTAGGAAACCAATTCCATAATCATCACAACTTGGTATTAATTATAAACCCTAAGAATTTAGGATGAGTGTAATGAGAGGAATAGTAAAGAGGGAATTAGTGAGTAATGAGTGGATCTTGTCTAATGCATGATTATACCTTGTAGATATAAATGATAAGTTAAATCATATGATCACTAGATCTCATCTATCACATAAAATAATAAGTATATCCCTAGTAGTTAACCCCAGACAAATCCTCATGCCTTGTATGGAGGAGTAACCCTAGCCAATTTAGCATAACCTAGCTTATGCTTATATTCTAATCCTAGTTGTGTATCACCTTGGTAATCACTACTAAAATCCTAGACCACATTTAAATACCAATCCAAGTATCCCTTTGGATTATAAGTAGAACCCTGCCATGTCTCATGCCTATTTATACTTAAATTAGTGAAGCATTATCAAAACCCTAAACCTCTTCACATAGGATCCAATCCACCTAAAATAGTGTTCCCTAACTTATGTATCATAGATCACAAGTACACATCCAAACTAGAAGTGCTAAGCAAGAATCATAATCATAAAGTTATCCAACCATTTTCTTAAACCCTAGAAATAATCACTCACATAAAATCATGAACCAATCCCATTTCCTTTACCCTTTGTTAAACCCTAGCCATAATTAATTTTTATGTGAATAATCAATATGGTTAAGCACTTGCAAAATATAATATGTTCACCATTCACATGTTATCAATTTTAGATCTTTTAAAACAGAATTGATTCCTAAATTTAAAGTATTGAATTGAACCCTAAAATTCATATCTATTTGAATTTTAACTTGTGCTTTTTAAGAACTAAAGTTAATCCATTATAAATGGTTGTTTAAAAACAAAACAATGCAGTGGGTATTATCATAAAATGATATTGATATTCAAATAGTTTTGAACCTACAAAACAAAGCAGAAATCAAATTTGAATTCAAACCAGAAAATAGAAAAACAAAACAGAATTCAAAACAGAAATTTAAAAGAGGATTGGAGGGAAACCTACCTGACTTACTTGGACCGCAGCAGCCCGAAGCCAACCCAGCAGCAGCCCATCAAAGCCCAGGAGCAGTCCAGCCCACGGCCAAATACCGTTTCGCGTGCGTCAAGAATCGTGCGAAGAGAATAGACTGCGTCGTCGTCGTCTCCGAGCTCGACAGCGAGCTTGTGCCAGTAGGCCACGATCCTCGTCGACGATAAGGATGTCCCGGACGCGTAGAAGCTTCCGAACCACTCCCTATGTCTCTCTCGTCCGAGCCTATCCATAAGCAAAAGATCTTCGCCCGGATGAACTCTCCGGAGACCGCCACCTCTTCACCGTCGTCGTCGTCGTGTCGCAGCCTCCGTGCTCCCTCAGTCTATAAATAGGGGTGAACGCACCGCCGAGCCCTCCTTGATCTCATCCAACCATCCATTTCCCCTCGGCATCTCTCTAGCCATCGATTTCTTCCTCGACTGCTTGCCGGCGTCGAGCACGAAGCCAACGATTGAGGCCACCCCGGAGCTTGCCGTGAGGTCGAGGAGGTGTGCCTCGACGTCGTCGTTCTACGAGCCAAGCCGAGCATCCGGGGAGGTCTGAGTGCGGCCAATTTCAAGATCTTCTCCCGCAGTACATCGCCGGAATCGGCGAAGTTGAGCTCGATGCCGTCTCCAATCGACATCGGCGTCTACCTGGGAGGCACCAGGGTGAGCTTGCGCATCTCTGGACCCCTCTATTGCTTCCTGGCATCAACCGTAGCCGTAGTTCATGTGCTCGCCGGAGTAAACCACCGCGGGACATGGTCGCCGGCGTAGCTCCGGTGATCCCCTCGCCAAACCAACCCCACCATCAGCTTCAGTGAGTCGAGGAGAGCCAGAACACCCTAGTCGCGCGTCCTAGGGGGCCCTGTAGCGTAGCGCCGCCATGAATTGGTCGCCGGCGTTTAACCGCCGGCAACGCCAGCGTGGCGGTGGGGCCCCGAGCATCGGTTGACTGGTCGTTGCCATCGTGGCAACTGACCCAGTCAAGGGACCCACCAGTCAGTCTCTGCGGGTATAAATGAATCGGTACATTTAGTGTTTTAGATTTATTTCAAATTCCAGAAAATCACTGAAACTTTGCAAAATTGTATAAAATTCATTTCAACTCAGAAAATTATGAATAATATATCAAAATGCTCACAAAAATAAACTCTATTCAAATAAAATATAAAACAAAAATGTGTGTCAAAATAAAAATTCACTTATTTTTAACCTTATTAATTATGCCATTTCAATTATTCAAAATACAATTTGAATTCAATAATTAGTGAAGTTTAAAAATTAAATTTTAACTATTCAGTAACTAAGTGAAATGTTAGGATTAATTTTGTTTATCATATTTGCATTAACTTAATTATTAGTGGTAATTCATAAACCCTAATTTACAAATTACCATTTACCATTTTCTTTAAATAAGTAATAACTCAAGAAAATATTATAAGCCAATATTATTTTGGTAAATACAAAACTTATTTACTTAAACATCTTTAGTTAACAAGTTAAATATTTTAAACCCTAACAACAATTATTAAACCCTCGATTCTTAATTAAACCAAAATAGGAGTTACCCTAATTATTAAAACTTATAAAAATTAATCAAATGTTAAACCATTACTAATTTTGATTCAAAGTAATTAGTTACCACACCTATATTTCCAATCATCATTTTAGGAGTTGTACCATAATTTAGAAACCCTAGTTTCAATTTGAGTAAGACATGGATCCCATTATTTCATGTGATCATGTAAGATTTACTTGACATATAGAACCCTAATAAGAAATAATTGAATGCATGCTTATGATCCACTAGCATAAAACCAAGTCACATAAGATTATCATTTCATGTTCCTATTCTTAATTAAAACCTACATGATTCACTAGTATCCCTTAGGAGCAAACCCTAATTTGTTAATTGGATTAGTACCATTGATCACCACTCCTATATACCATACCATTAGGGTTACCCTCAACCATCAAACCCTAGTAGCACCATAATGATGAACCCTAGTACCAACCTTGTGTAACAATTCACATCACATGCTCATATTCCACCAAACCTTACTTAGGAAATGATAGACCACTTAGCTTAGAAACTATTAGAGATTATTTGGTAAAGCAAATATGAAGTCATAGTAAACCCTAACTCATAGCAACACCTCAATAACCATCCTTTGATATGATGCTTAGGAGAAACCATAGTAATAAACCTACTAATACTTGCTACATGTAGATCACTTCTACTTAAGCACCAACCAGTCCTATTAGTAAACCCTAATAGCACTTAGCTCCTATTTAAAGTAGTTCATATTCTTATTTTAACCTGTTCTTCAAAAGTTATTCTTTTGAAGTACAAATGTCAATCAAACCTTAGAAGCCCTATCCTTCTTTGAAATACTCATTATTTCTTAAACAACATGTTCTTCAAAAGTTATTCTTTTGAAGTATAATACAAGTAATCATCAACCATGTTCTGTGGAACTTAAAATTGACAACTGTTCTTTACATATTATTCCACCACTATTATCGGTGTGAATGATTGTTATGATGTATTATATCACTTGTATATGCTAGTCTTATAACCAAACCCTAATAAGAACCTTGATTGAGAACCATTCTAAAAGTGCAACCAACCCTAAAGAAATCTTTATAACTCATCCATCCTAAATCATCGAGATTAGGTTACGCTCGGGACGATTGCATCTCATATTATGCATTATAGCATCTTTGCCAGTTCTTTAAACATTGTCCTTACCGGACGATGATGGTATTTCAGCATTTGGAGTTCTCACGTATCGAAGTTTTTGCCTGCATAATCTTGCAGTCAAGAAAGGCAAGTTCATCGCTTGCTCATGTCATTTGATTATTTGTATCAAACTATATGCAAAGTACTATACTTATCACTCATGCATTGAAAAGCAAAGTATTATTTTACAATTATGAATATGACTATGTGGTGGGCAATGGAACCATGGTATGTGTTGATATGGTGGAGGTTCCATTGCATGGGTACTACTCATCTAGGACTAAGTACCAATGCCGTCCAGTGATTCTAGCGCCGTACATATCACGTTGACCATAAGATCTATAATGGCTCTGGGGAAGTCAGTCGTATCTTTTCCCTTCTGCACGCCAACGGATTGGTAGAGCTGGCGGGGTGTTGGAGGCACTGCCGTAGGTTGGGATAGCCTTTTAAATCCCCATCCAGTAGTGATGATGGCTCTACGATCTATGAAGGATTGTCCAAAGTGCACCATGAGTAAAGCCGTATTATCGGGGGAAGTCTACTGGAGGTGTACGGGTGGACAAAAGGGTGGGTTTGCAGTCGCGGAGAAGGCAGTGATTGGCTTGGATCTTACACCTGGCCCCACACCAAGGAAGTGTGGACGAGCATGCATCTCGGAAAGGTATCAAGGATAAGGTCTCTTATGGGAAAAGTAACGCACCTCTGCAGAGGATACTGAATTGTGACTGTCACTCCCTGTTCCGGGAAGGGAACTGCGAACGCGGCAGGAAAGGAACTCCACGAAGTTCTGGTCAACCTGTGAAGACTGACGGGCATAGTTTTTAGAATAAAATAAACCTTTGGAAGAAATGTTTATGAAAACTTGCATTGGCCTATGACTTTCTGGTCTATGGCTGTAGCTAGTGCATGATACACATATTTCCTAATATGAATTTGCTGAGTACGCTCGTACTCATTCTATCTCGTTTGAACCCCTTCTTAGAGCAAGGCACCGAAGGAGAAACTACCGTGGAACTCGAAGACAAAGGAGTCAACTACAACGAGATGAAGAATCCAATCAAAGAAGTCAAGGGAGTCAACTTCTGCATCAGCTATAATGGAAACCTAGACTAGTAATAGAAGGGAACCTTTCCCTAATCATAGCACCTAAGTAGCTAGATTTCTATAGCAAGCCAAGTAGCTCTTGAACTTGAGTTAGCAATAAGATAGATTACGAGTCGTTCTTCCGGAGCTTTATTTGAAGTTTTACCTCACTCGTAAAGTAGGAGGTTGTGTGGATCTTATGTAAACTGTTCGTGTGTACTTCTATAGACATACCTTGGACTCGCATATGTTTCGTTGTACCACTCGAGAGATGTAATATGAGTGGAACGGTGTTTCACTTGTGTTATGTCAACGACTTGTGTACTACACCATGCAGTGGTACGCTGGGTCATCACAGCTGGTATCAGAGCAAATGCTTTGACCCTAGGATTAAAACCCTTTAAAGGAGACCTATAGGTTTGGTAGTGTCTATAGGAAGTTGTATTAGCTAAATCAACTATGCTAAACCAACCATTCTTTTGACTTAAGATGGGTATTCACTTGAGAATAATCCTGACACACTTGAGTCAATCTTTCTTATCTATATTTCTTAAGTGAAGTTAGTTAGTTATCTTGCTTCATTCCAAACAAATAGAACACCATTGGAGCTTAAGATAAATGGTGGTAATAGACCACAGTTGGTATACAACACATGGTAGTCCAAAGAGAGGATACAACCATAAGGAAGATATCCTATTGGAAGAAGTATACCAATACAAGTATGGTTAAGTAAGAGTCATTTAAAATGTCAAATGACTGATGTTAAATAAGGGAGATAAGTTATATAAGGTAGTATATGTCTATGATGAGTCAATCATAGGAGGTAAGGAAGAGTGATAAGAGTTATACAACTCTACTTTTCATGGTAAAGTTGGTAATCATATATGATTCACTTGAGAATCATGGTATGATGGAGTAGAACATCATAAGTACGATAACAAAAGAATGATAAGGAGTAAGGATTTAGGGAATAGTTCGAAAGCTTAGGCCTTAAAATCCTAATAATTGTACCAAGTATGTTAGAATCATAGCCCTTAATTTAAACAAGGCTTATTTAGAGCATATCACATAGAGAAATCCTAGAGTTATAGGTGGTATATTCTAAACAATCATGTGTTTAGAGTAGACATATTAGAAATAATTGTATTATAGGAAGTAGTCTTCAATAGCACATATATAGGGTATACTATTTTGTTAGTACTTCCAAAGAAAACTAGGTTAACTACAACTATCCCAGGCCATTTTGTTTCAAGTTTGCCTCATTGCAAATGTGCAATTGAGATAAATGTTGAGACCACTAGTAGAAATTCACGTATTGTGCTAAGTATCACAACCTAAACCTATCTTATGTGGTGTTATATACTACACATCTGATCCTGATGTTTAGGGATGTCTTACCCAATTATTATATTCAGGCATATCAGGATGTGTATTATGAACACAAAGCTGAATCTTCTTGGATTTTCTTGAATCTTCATTGATTGACTAGATCCATACATGAAGTTTGACTTTGATATGCAAATGCATGTTGCAATATCAAGCTCTTACTTGATGTTATAGGTCTAGAGGGTAAAGGTATTCGTGTAAGGAAGTGACGAATTCGAAGATTTGAAGACAAGATGAAGGTTCACTTGAAGAAGGAAGTAAAATTGTGGGAAGCAACCACAACAATCTGAAGGAAGTACCAATCAAAACTCACTTTTATCCTCAATCAAGGAGTACTTCAACATGGAAGTATCATGAAAGTGAGAAAAATGGTGAATATGGAGTAGTAGAAGTGGAGCCATATTCACTATGGAAGAAGGGAATGCAAGTGAAGTCACTTACAATACTATTTTCATAGTGTCAACAAGTGGTTATCTTGCAAAACAAACCCTAGAAGAAGGAAAATAGACAAGTGAAGTCGCAGCTGGTATAATAAGGCCGCAGCTGATATAGGATAACCATGAAGAGAAAGAATGTAAAGTGAGGTATATCTTCACTAAAACTATAAAAGTAGCCACAGCTGGTAGGTAGGTATTGACTAGAACCATAACATAGCCACAGCTGGTATCCAATAAGCCACATCTGGTACTAGGTAGTCTGCAGCTGGTACCAGATAGCCCATAGCCTGAACATTTCTTTACCCTAAAAGAAAGGGGGATTCTGCAGCTAGTATTTCACAGCTGGTATCTCGTGATTGGTAAATATTTAGTCGGAGGATTCATAAGGGATACCCACAACTGTGTGGATACACCACAAAGAATTCTTGGTGAGACTTTAGAAAGGTACAAAATATAAACCAGACTTAAACCAACTACCTAACCTTGGAGTTTAATGATTAAAAGAAAGGAAGTTTGAAGATCATTAGTAAACTCCAAGGGGGAGAGGAAGGCTGAAGGAGAAGTATTTAAATATGATTTGGAGTATGATAGACGAAGAAAAAGGTCTGATCTGGGAGGAAGTACAATCTTATTTTCATAAGGTTGTTGGGAAGTACCCATATAAAAGTACTCTCAGGAGGATGTCAGACCAGAAGCCAAGGTTTATATATCGAAGAAGTAAGGGTTAGACCTTCACTTGAGTGGGTAACTGTAATTACTCGAAACCAAGAGAGCTCAAGTAAGTCTAAGATAATGAAGTTGGAGGAAGAAGATGTCGAAGGACATGCAAAGCTTAAGAAGGCTTAAGACCGAAGGAATTTGACCATACTAAAACATAGGCCGATTAGAAAGATTCCTTTCAAGGAACCTAAAGAAACCAAAGGGAGGATAATTAGTATAAACTAGAAGTCATGATTGGATGGACTAAATGAGTCTAATCCATTCGTAAAACTAAACAACCAGGACCATGCCTACTGTAAACACCTTACCAAGTACCATTACTTTCGTTATGGTAGTAAGGGAAAACAATACCCTACCTTAAATAAATCTTTTAAAATTAAGGTTTGAGTATCGCAGCTGGTAAATGTAGTGCCATATTACACCGCAGCTGGATTACCGCAACTGGTAGAACCAAGCCTTGAGTACCCAAATAGGAAGATGTCACCACAACCATTAGTAAAAGTCCATTAACACCATAAGATGTCTTAATCCAAGAATCTTTGGATAGTAAGCCTATAAGCTTAGAGTGTTGGAAGAAATCATAGAATAGAAGGCAGTATCAGTGCCAGACATCAGAAGACTCCAGGAAGGATCTGGACAAGGGATATATTCCACTATATCTAGTGGGATCACCATGGAGTTGAAGGATGGTGATCTGTTCAAGACATTTCAACATTCCGAAACATGAGAGCGTTCGAACTTCGGGACGAAGTTCAGTTTAAGGGGAGAGGCTGTAATATCCCAGGTTTAGAGGCAATAAAAGGAGAGAACACCAAAGTGTGCATTGCATTCATGCATAGAAAATCCGGGGAATTTTCGCGCTTCAAATAAAACTTACCACGATGAATCGAAGTTTCACTTGACTTGCTGGAATTGAAGTAGATCATCAAGTCAAGCGCTATAAACTTCACTCGTGATCTTTGTTAAAACCTTGTTTTGGGTAGAGATGATTTGATCTATGGATTAGACCAAATGGAATTATATTTACAACAACACATTCTTTAAGAATCAAACCCTAACTTATTAACACTTAAAAGTTAGCAACTACCTTTGTGTGTAAATTAATTCACTTCTAAACTTATTACCAAATAAGGTAAACCACAGGGTCTAAAGTGCATAAAAGCCACACCTTCTTATTTAAATCATAACTTATTAAGTATATGAAATATCATAAAACTAAATCCATTTACATTACGATTTATAGTTCAAACTATTTGAATCAAACTGACTATGAATATTTTGAAACACTTATGATCATGCCTTGGTGAAATCAAACACCAACTATCCAAATTTGAGGAATAACCTTCAACCTTGATCTTTTGATCAATATTATAATATAAATTCAACCCAATATGATATAGTGAGTCATCAACAATAATAAAACCATCCACAAGATATTTAGTAACAAATGCCACTTGGCTATCTAAAAATAAATCATATGAGAGGATAATGATCATGCCACATGTGATGAAAATATCTACATGACTTGCTTTCCAAGTTATGCCACCTCATGCTCAAAGGATTGCTATGGATGAGGGCATGACAACCAAGCACCTTACTCATCTAACCAACACAAGAGTCACCACCTATGTGTCATGATACTAGAGCTTGCCCAAGCCTATAAATAGAGCCACACCCTTCATCCATTTGCTCATCTTGTAGCATGATACATGTGAACAAACACATAGAGCCACTCCATATGAATTAGCTAGGATCAAGATGAAGAAGCTAGGAGGTGGAGGCATACCACAAGAAGAAGGTTTATCAGATTTCCTGAAGAACAAGCTACAGAATATTGCAAGGTAGAATCCCTAGGCAAACCATATATTTAGAGGATCATATCATCATCTCTTGAGTAGGATCTTAGGATATTCCAAGACATTGAGAAGTGAGAGAAGTTATAATACTAACCATAGCCATGTTCATACAAGAATATTATAGAAGTACTAATCCTAGTTGTTCAAGTCAATATTTGATCTTAGAGGTGAGAACCCTATTCCAATAGCAATACCTTAGGAAACCAATTCCATAATCATCACAACTTGGTATTAATTATAAACCCTAAGAATTTAGGATGAGTGTAATGAGAGGAATAGTAAAGAGGGAATTAGTGAGTAATGAGTGGATCTTGTCTAATGCATGATTATACCTTGTAGATATAAATGATAAGTTAAATCATATGATCACTAGATCTCATCTATCACATAAAATAATAAGTATATCCCTAGTAGTTAACCCCAGACAAATCCTCATGCCTTGTATGGAGGAGTAACCCTAGCCAATTTAGCATAACCTAGCTTATGCTTATATTCTAATCCTAGTTGTGTATCACCTTGGTAATCACTACTAAAATCCTAGACCACATTTAAATACCAATCCAAGTATCCCTTTGGATTATAAGTAGAACCCTGCCATGTCTCATGCCTATTTATACTTAAATTAGTGAAGCATTATCAAAACCCTAAACCTCTTCACATAGGATCCAATCCACCTAAAATAGTGTTCCCTAACTTATGTATCATAGATCACAAGTACACATCCAAACTAGAAGTGCTAAGCAAGAATCATAATCATAAAGTTATCCAACCATTTTCTTAAACCCTAGAAATAATCACTCACATAAAATCATGAACCAATCCCATTTCCTTTACCCTTTGTTAAACCCTAGCCATAATTAATTTTTATGTGAATAATCAATATGGTTAAGCACTTGCAAAATATAATATGTTCACCATTCACATGTTATCAATTTTAGATCTTTTAAAACAGAATTGATTCCTAAATTTAAAGTATTGAATTGAACCCTAAAATTCATATCTATTTGAATTTTAACTTGTGCTTTTTAAGAACTAAAGTTAATCCATTATAAATGGTTGTTTAAAAACAAAACAATGCAGTGGGTATTATCATAAAATGATATTGATATTCAAATAGTTTTGAACCTACAAAACAAAGCAGAAATCAAATTTGAATTCAAACCAGAAAATAGAAAACAAAACAGAATTCAAAACAGAAATTTAAAAGAGAATTGGAGGGAAACCTACCTGGCTTACCTGGACCGCAGCAGCCCGAAGCCAACCCAGCAGCAGCCCATCAAAGCCCAGGTGCAGTCCAGCCCACGGCCAAATACCGTTTCGCGTGCGTCAAGAATCGTGCGAAGAGAATAGACTGCGTCGTCGTCGTCTCCGAGCTCGACAGCGAGCTTGTGCCAGTAGGCCACGATCCTCGTCGACGATAAGGATGTCCCGGACGCGTAGAAGCTTCCAGAACCACTCCCTATGTCTCTCGCGTCCGAGCCTATCCATAAGCAAAAGATCTTCGCCCAGATGAACTCTCCAGAGACCGCCACCTCTTCACCGTCGCCGTCGTCGTGTCGCAGCCTCCGTGCTCCCCTCAGTCTATAAATAGGGGTGAACGCACCGCCGAGCCCTCCTTGATCTCATCCAACCATCCATTTCCCCTCGGCATCTCTCTAGCCATCGATTTCTTCCTCGACTGCTTGCCGGCGTCGAGCACGAAGCCAACGATTGAGGCCACCCCGGAGCTTGCCGTGAGGTCGAGGAGGTGTGCCTCGACGTCGTCGTTCTACAGGCCAAGCCGAGCATCCAGGGAGGTCCGAGTGCGGCCAATTTCAAGATCTTCTCCCGCAGTACATCGCCGGAATCGGCGAAGTTGAGCTCGATGCCGTCTCCAATCGACATCGGCGTCTACCTGGGAGGCACCAGGGTGAGCTTGCGCATCTCTGGACCCCTCTATTGCTTCCTGGCATCAACCGTAGCCGTAGTTCATGTGCTCGCCGGAGTAAACCACCGCGGGACATGGTCGCCGGCGTAGCTCCGGTGATCCCCTCGCCAAACCAACCCCACCATCAGCTTCAGTGAGTCGAGGAGAGCCAGAACACCCTAGTCGCGCGTCCTAGGGGGCCCTGTAGCGTAGCGCCGCCATGAATTGGTCGCCGGCGTTTAACCGCCGGCAACGCCAGCGTGGCGGTGGGGCCCCGAGCATCGGTTGACTGGTCGTTGCCATCGTGGCAACCGACCCGATCAAGGGACCCACCCATCAGTCTCTGCGGGTATAAATGAATCGGTACATTTAGTGTTTTAGATTTATTTCAAATTCCAGAAAATCACTGAAACTTTGCAAAATTGTATAAAATTCATTTCAACTCAGAAAATTATGAATAATATATCAAAATGCTCACAAAAATAAACTCTATTCAAATAAAATATAAAACAAAAATGTGTGTCAAAATAAAAATTCACTTATTTTTAACCTTATTAATTATGCCATTTCAATTATTCAAAATACAATTTGAATTCAATAATTAGTGAAGTTTAAAAATTAAATTTTAACTATTCAGTAACTAAGTGAAATGTTAGGATTAATTTTGTTTATCATATTTGCATTAACTTAATTATTAGTGGTAATTCATAAACCCTAATTTACAAATTACCATTTACCATTTTCTTTAAATAAGTAATAACTCAAGAAAATATTATAAGCCAATATTATTTTGGTAAATACAAAACTTATTTACTTAAACATCTTTAGTTAACAAGTTAAATATTTTAAACCCTAACAACAATTATTAAACCCTGATTCTTAATTAAACCAAAATAGGAGTTACCCTAATTATTAAAACTTATAAAAATTAATCAAATGTTAAACCATTACTAATTTTGATTCAAAGTAATTAGTTACCACACCTATATTTCCAATCATCATTTTAGGAGTTGTACCATAATTTAGAAACCCTAGTTTCAATTTGAGTAAGACATGGATCCCATTATTTCATGTGATCATGTAAGATTTACTTGACATATAGAACCCTAATAAGAAATAATTGAATGCATGCTTATGATCCACTAGCATAAAACCAAGTCACATAAGATTATCATTTCATGTTCCTATTCTTAATTAAAACCTACATGATTCACTAGTATCCCTTAGGAGCAAACCCTAATTTGTTAATTGGATTAGTACCATTGATCACCACTCCTATATACCATACCATTAGGGTTACCCTCAACCATCAAACCCTAGTAGCACCATAATGATGAACCCTAGTACCAACCTTGTGTAACAATTCACATCACATGCTCATATTCCACCAAACCTTACTTAGGAAATGATAGACCACTTAGCTTAGAAACTATTAGAGATTATTTGGTAAAGCAAATATGAAGTCATAGTAAACCCTAACTCATAGCAACACCTCAATAACCATCCTTTGATATGATGCTTAGGAGAAACCATAGTAATAAACCTACTAATACTTGCTACATGTAGATCACTTCTACTTAAGCACCAACCAGTCCTATTAGTAAACCCTAATAGCACTTAGCTCCTATTTAAAGTAGTTCATATTCTTATTTTAACCTGTTCTTCAAAAGTTATTCTTTTGAAGTACAAATGTCAATCAAACCTTAGAAGCCCTATCCTTCTTTGAAATACTCATTATTTCTTAAACAACATGTTCTTCAAAAGTTATTCTTTTGAAGTATAATACAAGTAATCATCAACCATGTTCTGTGGAACTTAAAATTGACAACTGTTCTTTACATATTATTCCACCACTATTATCAGTGTGAATGATTGTTATGATGTATTATATCACTTGTATATGCTAGTCTTATAACCAAACCCTAATAAGAACCTTGATTGAGAACCATTCTAAAAGTGCAACCAACCCTAAAGAAATCTTTATAACTCATCCATCCTAAATCATCGAGATTAGGTTACGCTCGGGACGATTGCATCTCATATTATGCATTATAGCATCTTTGCCAGTTCTTTAAACATTGTCCTTACCGGACGATGATGGTATTTCAGCATTTGGAGTTCTCACGTATCGAAGTTTTTGCCTGCATAATCTTGCGGTCAAGAAAGGCAAGTTCATCGCTTGCTCATGTCATTTGATTATTTGTATCAAACTATATGCAAAGTACTATACTTATCACTCATGCATTGAAAAGCAAAGTATTATTTTACAATTATGAATATGACTATGTGGTGGGCAATGGAACCATGGTATGTGTTGATATGGTGGAGGTTCCATTGCATGGGTACTACTCATCTAGGACTAAGTACCAATGCCGTCCGAGTGATTCTAGCGCCGTACATATCGCGTTGACCATAAGATCTATAATGGCTCTGGGAAGTCAGTCGTATCTTTTCCCTTACGCACGCCAACGGATTGGTAGAGCCGGCGGGGTGTTGGAGGCACTGCCGTAGGTTGGGATAGCCTTTTAAATCCCCATCCAGTAGTGATGATGGCTCTACGATCTATGAAGGATTGTCCAAAGTGCACCATGAGTAAAGCCGTATTATCGGGGGAAGTCTACTGGGGGTGTACGGGTGGACAAAAGGGTGGGTTTGCGATCGCGGAGAAGGCGGTGATTGGCTTGGATCTTACACCTGGCCCCACACCAAGGAAGTGTGGACGAGCATGCATCTCGGAAAGGTATCAAGGATAAGGTCTCTTATGGGAAAAGTAACGCACCTCTGCAGAGGATATCGAATTGTGATCTGTCACTCCCTGTTCGGGAAGGGAGCTGCGAACGCGAGCGGAAAGGAACTCCACGAAGTTCTGGTCAACTCCGTGAAGACTGACGGGCATAGTTTTCAGAATAAAATAAACCTTTGGAAGAAATGTTTATGAAAACTTGCATTGGCCTATGACTTTCTGGTCTATGGCTGTAGCTAGTGCATGATACACATATTTCCTAATATGAAATTGCTGAGTACGCTCGTACTCATTCTATCTCGTTTGAACCCCTTCTTAGAGCAAGGCACCGAAGGAGAAACTACCGTGGAACTCGAAGACAAAGGAGTCAACTACAACGAGATGAAGAATCCAATCAAAGAAGTCAAGGGAGTCAACTTCGCATCAGCTATAATGGAAACCTAGACTAGTAATAGAAGGGAACCTTTCCCTAATCATAGCACCTAAGTAGCTAGATTTCTATAGCAAGCCAAGTAGCTCTTGAACTTGAGTTAGCAATAAGATAGATTACGAGTCGTTCTTCTGGAGCTTTATTTGAAGTTTTACCTCACTGTAAAGTAGGAGGTTGTGTGGATCTTATGTAAACTGTTCGTGTGTACTTCTATAGACATACCTTGGACTCGCATATGTTTCTGTTGTACCACTCTGAGAGATGTAATATGAGTGGAACGGTGTTTCACTTGTGTTATGTCAACGACTTGTGTACTACACCATGCGGTGGT